>NW_009199743.1:8165-31452 GCF_000690835.1 Fulmarus glacialis | reverse complement strand
TGCTCTCAATCCCTTCATCCTCCAGCCTTGATACCAGGGGCTGCCCCGACCTAGGTGCAGGACGTTGCACTTGGCCTTGTTGAACCTCATGAGGTTCACATGGCCCCACTTCTCGAGCTTGTCCAGGTTCCTCTGGATGGCATCCCGTCCCTCAGGCATGTCAACCGCACCACTCAGCTTGGCGTCATCTGCAAACTTGCTGAGGGTGCACTTGATCCCACTATGTCATTGATGAAGATATTAAACAGTACCGGTCCCAGTACGGACCCCTACGGGACACCACTTGTCACTGATGTCCATCTGGACATTGATCCATTGACCTCTACCCTCTGGATGCGTCCATCCAACCAATTCCTCACCCACCGGACAGTCCCCCCATCAAATCCGTATCTCTCCAGTTTAGAGAGAAGGATGTTGTGGGGGACCGTGTCAAAGGCCTTACAGAGGTCCAGATAGACGACATCTGTAGCTCTCCCCATGTCCACTGATGTAGTCACTCCATCATAGAAGGCCACTAGGTTGGTCAGGCAGGACTTGCCCTTGGTGAAGCCATGCTGGTTGTCTCGAATCACCTCCCTATCTATTGTTGTGGTCAAGTTCTACTGTCTCCTGGGCAGGAATTCTGTTTTTGTGAAATTTTCATGTAGTGCCTACTAGTTGGGTGGCCAGAACATAGTAGGCACCAATGGAGGATGAGCCTCACAGTGCAGTGAAGAAGCAGTGCAAGTGCAGCAGTGACCTGACCTGAGCTGGCTTTGGTGCCCAATAACTCCTCGCAACACACCGCCTCTCCTGTCCTGAATGACAACCGTAACAGAGGGAGCCCGAAGTCATGGACTAAAAAACCCTCAATGGACATTTTATGGACATTTATGGACATTTTACGGTCATTTCACAGATATTGTCCATAGACAAAGGGAATGATGTCTGTGTATATGTCAAAGGACGGGAAGGGGGATGGTGGTTAATGAAGATGTATTAGATAGCATGGGACCTGAGCATGATGTAAATGGTATGGAATAAGGGGTGGAGAATGTGCTGGTTTTGGCTGGGATGGAGTTAAATTTCTTCATAGTAGCTTCTGTGGGCTTACATTTTGGATTTGTGATGAAAACACTGTTGATAACACAGGGATGTTTTAGTTCTTGCTGAGCAGTACTTACACAGAGTCAAGGCCTTTTCTGCTTCTCAGACTGCCCCTCTGCAAGTAGGCTGGAGGTGCACAAGAAGTTGGGAGGGGACACAGCTGGGACAGCCGACCCCAACTGACCAAAGGGATATTCCATACCATATGACATCACACGCAGCATATAAATCTGGGGGGAGAAGGAGGAAGGGGGGGACATTCAGAGTTTTGGCATTTGTCTTCCCAAGTAACTATTACTGTGATGGAGCCCTGCTTTCCTGGAGATGGCTGAAGACCTGCCTGCTTATGAGAAGTAATGAATGAATTCCTTATTTTACCTTGCTTACAGGCCCAGTTTTTGCTTTACCTATTAAACTGTCTTTATCTCAACCTACGAGTTGTCTCACTTCTACCCTTCCGATTCTCTCACCCATCCCACCGGAGGCTGCGTGGTGCTTAGCTGCCTACTGGGGTTAAACAACGACAAATATAAAACAAAAATAAATTACAAAAATCAAAGAAAAATAAATGTTTGTTTAGATTTACTTACTCTTTATTCACGTTCTCATCAAAATTAAAATTCACAAAGAACCCCCAGCGCTCAACAGCTGTGAAAGTTGAGTTAATCACTCAGTTGCCAAAGTATGGATTCAAATACATAATTTTAGACATTTCCTTCAGAAAATGTAAGATTCTGTATCTTTCCTTAAGAATTTAAGTTGGTGTCAGCGTCTTGATCAAAAGCAAGGATCAGCTTCTTAGCTGGTGCATTTCCATTAACTAGTGCTAACTCACCACTAAAACCTCTCAGGGTAACCAACTCCCCACAACTACCCCCACCCCAAATATTCAAGTCACTGTTTAAAGGGCCAATTTAGTAATGTGACTGCCACCCTGGACCACTCAAAAATATTTGAACTAAATGCATTAACTACTGTACTATTAACTAACTCCCAAAGGTCTTGTCCATGTCTGTTCATGACTTCTAAATAAACTTGTATCACAAACAGTCTTACTAAGAGGTATTGCATGCTTGGCATTTGTCTCTAAAAGTTCTCTGAACCAGGCACTGAACACAGCAATCAGCCAGCATGCTTCTTATTTGCTAGACTGCAAGGAGATTTACTCATGAAAAATGGTTCTTAATAATGTGTTTCATAGGTGATAGCCAACCCTACTATAACAAAATGAATGTATGTGACAATATTATTGACTCTCCTTTCCAGAAGATCATGTTAAATGCCTAGTGTACAGACCCATGTTTGTAGAGGGCTATGGATCTGACAGGAATTTCAATGATTTTTTAGTAGCTGGCTTGTTAGGAAGTGCAGAGCAATAGAGCTGAACACAACTGGATGCCTACTTAATAGACACTTTCCAACCTTAGATCTATATAGGGTATGCTATATAAAGTACCAAAGAGGGGAAAAGAAAAACTATTAGTTAAGCATCTAATTTGTCTCCCATTAACTTCAGTGTCATTTGATAGCTCCTTTTATGCAAGTGTCATCAGGATTAGAGGGGTTTGTTTTATTTTGTTTTAAAGACCAGAACATAAAAGATAAAATAATTTTCTGAGTAACTTTACTAAGAAGAAAAACTTTACAGTGAGGGAGGGCTCAATGAGCATTTAAAAAATAAAACCTCTTCTGCTAGCTGAACATGACATTGACAATAATTGGTTCTCCTGAAGAACAACCCAGTGTAATACCTAACATTGTTACATTCAAATAAGTAATTGCATGTGTCATAGCATAATGCTTTCTGCAAAACAGGACTACCGAATTTTTGTCGTGGTATGCATCCTCCCTATTTTTACTGTCATAAGTCATATGAGGCTAAAGCATAGATAGAATGAAGAAGAGAGAAAGGAAGGAAAGAAATGTAGCTTTATATATGTAACTATTTTCTTAGTCTTACGTGAAGTATATGTAAATTTTAATCACATACTTGGTTCAGTTTCAGAACAAAAAGACTTTTCAAGGCACTTTTGTAAAATGACATTCTGTAGAAGCCATAGCAGACAGAATGGGAAAAGTCAATCTCCAAAGGCACTGCACTCATTTTCACTGAGTAACCTTTATTAAAAACTTTCTTGTGGCAGAAAAAAAATTTAATTCAGCTATAAAATTGATGCATTCTGAAACTGCTGCATTTTGAAACTGCTGCAGTTACCCATCAGCTTGTTGCCTTTTCTTGGTCCTCCATCTTACTGTAGCCTTTAGGGCACCATCACACAGCTGTGGTCTTTTTGTGGACAGCTTCGAGATCATTGCGCCTGTGCTCTGATCATACAGGATAAAAGCTGGCATGGGGCAAGAAGCTTTGTAACCACACTGTCACCATGCCCAAACCGATAATGCCCGATGAGAAGTCACACAGTAGGGCTGGTCTCCAGCTCCCCACAGACCTGACCTGCCTGGCCATGAGCCGTGCTAAGCCAGGGCCACCTGCAGGCCCATGTCCCGGCTCGGCATCGGCCCATCGCCATCCGCAGGGAGGTGCCTGATGCCTGGGGCTGGGGCTGTTCCTGTGCCCCCCAGCTGCCCTGCTCCTGGCTGGGTTTCCAGGCCCTGTCCTGCCGCCCCAGGGAGACCCACTGCCCCCAGCCCCTGGGCCGAGGGACCTTCTGGCCTGCAGGGTGCCCAACAGTCTAAAAGTTCAGATGTTGATAAACTCCAGCTGATTTGACAGAAGGGACTGATGAATACGAGTGACAGCCTTTTTATCCACCACCAGTGTAGGATGTCTTTTCTAACTGGGGGAGTTATGCTAAAACAAGAAAAGTTGTGTCTTCAGATGACACACCTGATGGGAATACTTATTCCTCTCCAAACATCTTTAAAGGTATTACTTTGAAAGTTATTGAAGGTAATTTGAATTATGCCAAAAACATGAATCTCTTTCTCGGATAACGGTGGGAGAATTATATTGAGATATTAGTAGTTCAAATACATCAATATAAATGTTCGTTGTAGCCCGTAAACCTTTGCTCAGACAAGTTCCAATCAAACTGCTATTTTGATTTCAATAGCTTTTTTTTTCAATAGCAACCAGTAGTTTGTACAGCAACTGCAGATTTCTTTTTGTTCTGTATAAAATTTAGGATTTTTATAAAGTTTATTATAAAGGCAACCATACCTTTTTTTTTCCTCGAACATTATTAGAGATTCATCTTGCTGTACTGACAAATTGTTTTGCCTACATTCAGATATGTTTATTTGCTTTTACCTCTCATATTAATAAAGCTATTTTTGCTGTGTATACAAACTTTGTAGTTTTGATTCTGTTTTCACTGAGCCTGGCAACAGCAAAATCAAAATTACATTGGATTGATTATACATCCGAATAAAAAGGAAACACTGCCTATGGGGATAGAAATAATCACATGCAATTTAAACTACCCCTTCAGGAGCCTCCAAATATTGAGGATGTTAAACAATAAGACGTGGACAAAAGACTCTGTGGGTGATAATATTTTAGAAAAAGCAAATGTTGGCATGGGAATATAGTCAGTAATGGAAAGGAAAAGAAGTAAATTCTATTTCAAAATTGATCATGAGCTCCTACTTTTTTCTCAAGCAGAGATGAACAATTATTCAAATATATACTTGCATGAAAATGTTGGAAATGTTCACATAGCTCTACATTAAAAGCAAATTGAAAGGGATTCTTGAAAGGGATCCTAAGAGCTATTAGAAAGTTCCATAACTATATCTTTTTTTATATGGCTACTTTATTTTTAAATCCTAGATTGTAAGCTTTCTGTGGCTTGTCTTATTGCTTAAAATATGTAGAGTGCATTATGGCTCTGCTCCATCTAGGGTTCCATAAGGCTTCTCTCACTAATGTGAAATGTAGGGCTTTTTCCTATACTTATTTTCATCACCAATATGAAAAAGACAAGGCAACCCAATAAATCATAATTGTCATATTCTGAGTAATGAATACAAACATTCGTGATAAAGGAGGAATCTCTAGTTGAATTTCTAGGGCCTAATTTACCCTGCTCAGTCCTGTGAAAATCAGTACTCTGTCGAAACACATCAGTGTAAGAAAAGAAAAATTAGAACCTCAGCGTGCAGATTGATCTTTAGCATCTGATAGATTTTTATCATTTATACATATCCAGAAAGGCAGATCTTTATTGCAATGTCTTCTTGTCACAACTTTCTTCATTAAATGAACTTTGAATTTTTCAGAGACTTCATTCACATGACTCCAGGAAGCAAAATTTTAAGGCAACTGCCAGATATCAGAAATCAAAGGATAAAATTTGCAAGAACCAACAAATGAAAACTACCAGTTTCAAGTATTGCTTGTAAGAATAGGATCAGCTTCATGAACCAAACTAAACTTCCAATCTGAAATAATGTTGCAATTATGTAAGTTACTATGATTCAACCAGCCTCAGCCTACCCGAAATGAAATGAGGCCCTAAGTGCTCTATATTCACATCCTGACATACACCAATAAGCTACATCTGCACTTACCTAGCAGCCTGTTTGCAACTGCATTGTCTTTTTGGCAGTCTAAAAGTCTAAGCTCAGGCTTCCTGTAAATCCCATTTGTCTTTCCAGGGCATGCTGTAGAAGCAGGCAGTGTCACAGAAGGCAGAATTACAAGAATAACTCCCTTCCTTTACTCAGAATATTTCATCTGGCTGATACCAGTCC
Source organism: Fulmarus glacialis (assembly GCF_000690835.1). Taxonomy (NCBI): domain Eukaryota; kingdom Metazoa; phylum Chordata; class Aves; order Procellariiformes; family Procellariidae; genus Fulmarus; species Fulmarus glacialis. Next base: position 25,650 of record NW_009199743.1, on the reverse strand, counting down.
TGTGATAATAGCACAAAAATGGATGGAATACATGGGGGAGGACCGACCAGCCAGAGTATGTGGAGGTGCCCTGAAGTGAATTCTTCCCTCCAGATTCCCACTGAGTTTTGCCCCAGGAAATAAAAGCTAGAGCTGTTTTAAAAGGGTTCCCATACAGGCATACAGTATGGACAACTGGCAAATTTCATCACAAACCTTCTCTGACCCAGATACAAGAAATTCAGTGTAAATGTAGCATAAGATTTTCTGCTTTAAATTCCTAGTACGCTGGAGGAGACTTCAAACTCACCGAGTCCATCATTTGACTCAAAACACTGCAACCTCTTCAAGGAAACTGCTTTAAATAATTCATTCCCCCAAGTTCCTCCTGCTAAAAAAAAAAAAAAATCAAATCCAAGAAGAAGAAGAAAGGCATGAAAAGAGAGATATTTTTGATATTTTGCAGTCTTTTTACCAATTTCTACTTTTATTCTCAGTACTCAGTAAAAAAGGTAACTATTTGACCACTTTTCAAATCCAGTAAGGAAAAGGCAGTCAGAAGAAGAAAACATGATATCCTGCTCCATATGTCCACTGAGAGACTTCAGCAGCAACAAATCAATTCACAGGAAATTGAAACTATATAGTTTACTAAATTTTGGAAGGAGGAATCCTGGGAATTATTTAAAAGGATCTGCTGGAAAGCATCTGAGGGAAAACCAAGACAAAACAAACAAACAAAACAAAACCAAAAACAACAAAAGAAACAATAGAAGAAATCCAAATCAGTTTAATTACTTTTTTTTAAGGGTGTGGAGGCCATAGCTAAGGAACATGAGACAATTTCCTGGAGACATTACAACCAGTAGAGTCAGGAAAGTTCAGTGGGTTAATGTGTATGTATATTTTTGGTATTAAAGAAGGTCTTTCATCTCATTGTGGCAGCCTTGGCAAAGTTTGAACAATAAATGAAACAAGAAATAAAATATTAGACAATGGGGGGGTACCCTGGTTTTGGCTGGGACAGAGTTAAATTTCTTCATAGTAGCGGGTATAATACTGTGTTTTGGATTTAGGATGAAAATAATGTTGATAACACAGGGATGTTTTAGTTGTTGTTGAGCAGTGCTTACACTAAGTCAAGGACTTTTCAGCTTCTCATACTGCCCTGTCAGCGAGGAGGCTGGAGGTTCACAAAAAGATGGGAGGGGACACAGCCAGGACAGCTGACCCAAAGTGGCCAAAGGGATATTCCATACCATATGACATCACACTGAACAAAAACTGGGGAGGTTGGCTGAGGGGGCATGGCTGCTGCTCGAGAACTGGCTGGGCATTCGTCAGCAGGTAGTGAGCAATTGCATTGTGCATGACTTGTTTTGCATATTCTTTTATCATTATTATTATTTTCCCTTCCATTTCTGTCCTATTCAATTGTCTTTATCTCACCCCACGAGTTTTACCTTTTTCCCGATTCTCTCCCCCATCCCACTGGGGGGGTAGTAAGGAAATTCCCGTGCAATGTTTAGCTGCCTGCTGGGTTAAACCATGACAGGGAGGAAGGAAATTATGTTAATAGCAAAAGACATTGTGAAAAAATACAGGATTATTTTTCAAGATAAAAAATATATGAATCAAATTTTTGGCCATACCCCAAATACAGAGAAACTGAGTCATAAATTGTGTAAAAGTATCATATATGTCATCTTTGCTTTGCCTTCAGATTTGAAAGTCTTGTTTTCACCTTGCTTTATGTCAACTGTACGGCATCCTTGGATTGGTGCATCCTACTTTGGTACAGTTAGGAAAAAAAGATCTTGTAATTGCGGGTGGTTCACCAGAAACCAACCAGCACCTCAGAATGTTTTGTAATGTTTTTTTCCTCTTGAAAGTGGTGGTGTCCTGTGCACATTGTTTTCCACTGTATGTTTGCATCAAATGACTGAGCACTGGTTGCCCTCAGAGATTGTGGAGTCTCCATCCTTGGAGATATTCAAAAGCCACCTGGACATGGTCCTGGGCAACCAGCTCTAGATGGCCCTGCTTGAGCAAGGGGGGTGGATCAGATGATCTCCAGGGGTCCCTTCCCACCTCAATCATTCTGTGGTTCTGTGAAATGTGATGGTTAATAGTGCTTATGTAAATTATAGTATTCCATGTACAAAGTTATTACTGAGATTTGAAAACCACCTCAGCAGATGACAGCTTTTCTTTTTTTTACAGTGGTCAAATGGTTTGATTTCAAAGAAGTAAATGCCAGGCCAATTGTTAGTATATTTTATTTACCGTCTGATTAGAAAATGGTTCTGGTCATCCATTCCCAAGGATCAGCAACATTTCTGACGTCAGGTGAGGAAAATCAATAATCCTTAAGAGAAGTGTTGAGCTACCTCAAGTATTAGGTTGCATGAATCTCTGTGACAGAAGGAAAGGAATAAGAAAAAATCAAAAGCCAAAGAGAAAGGGGAGGCAGGTTCCCAGCTGCAGGCTGCACTCAGGAAAAGCAATACCCAGAGGTAAAATTTTGCATAGAACCCATCTGTGAGAGCCATGGGAAAAGGCTTTCAGCTTCATGAAATAATGGACAGCCTCCTGGAATTGATAAAAAATATAGAGAACCACAAATTCTTTTGTTTTTCTTTCAATTTTTGCCTATCTGTCTCTCAATCTGTTAACTACTTTGTTCATCTTTGGTTTGTAGCATTCATATTTCTTTGTACCATCATTTCTGCCTGGTGTTAAGGGTGACTGGCATAACCATAGACATTCTGTTCCTGGCTGAGAAGAGTCCTATGAAATTGGCCTACTGGCTACCTAGCCCTGTCCAACACACTAGTTCTCAGGGAGATGTGGAGTGCTCTTTTCTTCTAAGCCACACAATGCAGTGTGAGATAACTCCTGATGACAAGCGTTAGCCTGAGTACACATCTTTTAATATAGAAATAATGCTGCCAGTATATAAAAGATTTCCTTTTTTCTCTTTTTCTCTTATCTTCCTCCTTCCCCCCCCCAAAAAAAAAAATTTTCTGCACAGATATACATACACTGGTTTGTTATTACCAATAAAAATTGTACAATCAAGAAAGGCTGATGGAAAGGAACAGAAAAAAATATGACTATCACTTTGTTAGTTTCATTACTGCATGATTTGGTGTAGCTTTTTTTTTTTCCCACAAGGATGTATTATAATGACTAGATTTTCAAAAGACCTATGATCTCATCTAGTGCCTTCTACAAGGGACAGATTTTCCAGAGGACTAGGTGCATTAGGTGTTGTTTTATTCTGATATTATGTCCTCATCTGTAGTTTCTAGCTCCATAGTTCAAAAATCAGACTTTTTAGAAAAATTGTCCCTAAATGTACAGGTTGCAATATGCCGACAAACACATATGAGTACCTATTTAATAAAAAAACCCCACCACTTTGGAACCTTTGCATCATTGGATTTTTGACCTGATTAACAGAAAGCAAAAGGTGTATATATTTTGCCCTCTGAGTGTTCCTGAAGCAGTGCTAATGATGAGAGGTTTACATTTTGCAATGCCATACATAATCATAGGATGTAATCTATATTCCATATAGATTAATAATAGCAGAGAGTAAATCCACACAACTAATTTAAAGAAGTCCGTGTTCAGTCCCCATAAATATTCACTAGATGCAGAGCAAAAATGAGAGCACTCCCCTGGGATTTGGGATGCTTTTGGGGCCAGGCAAAATATCACCTAGAACTGACTCAACATGAGTCCCCTATGTCTATAAAAACAAGTACCTATTAGTTTGTGTGAGACTGCTCTAAACAGCTGGCTTTTTACATTATCCATTATTTCTACTGTGCTTAGGTTAAATTCTGGTTCTGCATGCAGCCTGCATAAATAGGCTTGTGTCCTGGGGGCTCTGCAGGGGTTGCCAAAAGAGCTCCTCTCTCACAGTCAAAAAAAATTAATGACAGTAAAATTGCTTTGTGGTGCAGGCTAGAGTTTCTGTCCCATCCATGCAGCAAATCCAATTCTCTTCTGCTTTCTTTCGTGAAATCTTCATGCTGAAGACATATGCTCCATTGTATAACCAGGTACTTATGAAACATTTATTTCAATAATAGTAAATTTTTAAAAATACCATCAATTTAAAGAGAGTCTTGTTTGCTTTCTGCATTACCATTTTGTGGTTTTGACCAGGAAATGAGCCTGGGAATGGGAAATCATGCATGCTCTGTTGTATAATTTTATGGAGGTGACAGATTATGAATCCAAATCCTTTTAAGAAGCTTTGGCATTGTTTACTTTCTGTTTGTTTTTGAAGGATAGGTAGACTATACCATCAGCTTGTGTAAATTAGCAAATTTCCCTTGAAGTCAAGAGAGCTGGCCTGATTGACACCAGCTGAAAATCTGTCTTGAGCTTTTAAAAATCACCGTGATTAAATGTTAGTGTTATTTTTCTTGAGTAACATTGTTTGCCAAAGTGGAAAATGAAACAAAAGCTTCAGGGATAGAAAAGTTTCAGCTATGCATCTCAAAGGCAGCCGGGACAATGGGCCATTACAGGGAGTCGCTTCTTCCACATGACAGTAAATTTAGCAGATTTTGTTTTACTAAAGCTGTCCCCCTTAAACCAATAAACCCTGTTCATTATACCAGGGCATAAATGCCCTGGCAGAAAGAGGTCAAGGGAGCTGCCAGCTGTGTCAACCACAGAGATTTTCTGAAAGCCAAAGAAACTGTAACTTCATCCCCAAAAGATTCAGGCATGCCAAGTTTGAGACCAGCCCACATAAGAGAAGGCAGGGAAGCTCAAGGCACATCTTGGGCAGAGAGGCCTCTTGCAATGAGACCATTCCCATGTTTGCTCTGTTCCTTTGGGTAAAGTACATTCTACCTCCCTTGGAAGAAGATCTTACTGTGTCTTGCTGGACTATTGCTATTCACAGAAGTAGGAGGTACCAAGATTAGTCGGCTTGCTGTGTAAAAAAGCTGGCATCCAGAGAGATATACCCAAATGGATCATAGCATAGCACCCCAAAAAGGCATATGGGGATAAGACTGTGGAGAAAATGTGTGTAGTGGAGGGAAGGAGCAAGATCTGAAAAGACTAAGCCTACTCATGGAATTATAAACCGTTCTACTCAGCCTGTTTGAAATAAAATGAGAGCCATTCTTATGTGATAGAGAAGCAAATGATCTGCCTCCAAGAGAAGTATTTTGAATAATCTGTATACCTCTTTGTTAGTCTTTTTTTCCTCTGAAAGAATCTCCCATTGTTTTGAATGTTCTATAATTCATGCCACTTCCTCAAAAATTTCTAACGCTGAGTGCTTCACTTCCTCTGTTCCACACAGACCTGTTCCAGTGAAATCAGAAAAAGAACATTTTCTTACATCAGTTTATTCATCGCACTCAAATCTCTGTGTTTTGTTTATGGAGCTAAAGTAGAAAAGATTTGCTTTTTGCAGAGTATAATCTTATCTCGTGGTATTGCAAAGCTTCCCACTTTTATATTAAATCTTCTGAGTTGAGCCTTCAGCTGATGTAAATAGGCATGAATAGACTGACACAATACTTTAGGTCTAAAGAGGTCTGCCAGTAATTGCAAGACTGAATAACACCCATCTGAAATAGCAAAACTGGTCATGACTTTCAGTAGACTGTCCCATTTTGTAAAGGACATGTTCTCAGTGGGTTTTTTGGGCTCCTGGCAGTGGACATTGTTGGGACATTGTTTAGACCTAGATGAAGGTCACAGGCATATACCCAGCTTGAAGAGTCATATGATGAGACTGAGCATTTTTTTTATGGAGAATAATATGAAAATATGACTGTAGTATAACATCAAGAATAGTGTTTGTCAGTGTCTGTAGACTGCCCCCACCTAAAGAGTGAGAAACGTCAACTAATCCCTACTAATCCCTGCATTAAACTTCTTGATCCTGCAGCCACTGTTTGAGCAGATTATTTGCAGACGAGTAGGAAGCGCTAGAGGCAAGGCATAAAGAGATACTTTCTGTCAATAGATCAACACTGTCTCCCTTAAGATCCTCAGAGAAGTTAATGAATTATGGCCTTGATGAGCAGACGGTGAGGCAGATTAAAAACTGGCTAAATGGCTGCATCCAGAGAGTGATGATCAGTGGCACAAGGACCAGTTGGAGGCCAGTAACTAGCAGTGTACCCCAGGGGTCTATACTGGGTCCAAGCCTGCTTAACATCTTCATTAATGATCTGGATGTTGGGGCAGAGTGTACCCTCAGCAAATTTGCTAATGACACAAAACTGAGAGGAGTGGCTGAGATGCCAGAGGGTCACGCTGCCATCCAGGGGGACCTCGACAGAATGAAGAAATGGGCCGACAGGAATCCCATGAAGTTCAACGAGGAGAAATGCAAAGTCCTGCAACTGAAGAGGAACAACTCCATGCACTAATATATGCTGGGGGCCACCCAGCCGGAAAGCAGCTTTGAAGAAAAGGACCTGGGGGTCCTGGTGGACATCAAATTGAACATGAGCCAGCAACGAGCACTTGGGGCAAAGAAGGCTAATGGTATCCTGGGCTGCATTAGACAAACTATCACCAGCAGGTTGAGTGAGGTGATCCTTCCCCTCTACTCAGCACTGATGAGGCCACACCTTGAGTGCTATGTCCCGTTCTGGGCTCACCAGTATAGGAGAGACATGGACATACTGAAGAGAGTCCAATGAAGGGCCACAAAGATAATTAAGGCACTGGAGCATCTCTCCTATGAGGAAAGGCTGAGAGAGCTGGGACTGTTCAGCCTGGAGAATAAAAGGCTCAGGGAGGATCTTATTAATGTATATAAATACCTGAAGGGAGGGTGTAAAGAGGACAGGGCCAGGCTCTTTTCAGCGGTGCCCAGTGACAAGACCAGAGGCAATAGGCACACACTGAAACACAGGAGGTTCCATCTGAACATCAGGAAACACTTTTTTATTATTGTGAGGGTGCCCGAGCACTGGCACAGGTTGCCCAGGGAGGTTGTGGAGTCTCCATCCTTGGATATATTAAAAAACTGTCGACATGGTCCTGAGCAGCCTGCTGTAGGTGGCCCTGCTTGAGCAGGGGGTTGGACCAGATGACCTCCAGAGGTCCTGTTCAGCTTCAGCCATTCTGTGATTCTGTGATCACCCTAGACTTGAATATCCCAGTGAAATGGATTAGCCAGCTTTTTATAAAGGTGTCTTCTTATTAAAGCACCTAGTACCAAGATAAGACATTATTCAGAACAGGCAATGCTGGTCCTTCTTCCACTAAAAACATTTGAAACACTAACATAGCTAAAATTTTATGAAGATATAGTAATTTGGTGAACAACTTGCTTCTTTCAGAAGTATTCTTGTAATTAGGAAAACCAAAGCTATCCTTACCCCAGTTTTTGAGGAGTGTCATAGGTATTGGTGGGATTATTCTGTTAAATGAGTTACACCAGTTTAACTGAAAAGATAACCCAACCTTTCATTTATTAAATTTGCAGCATTATATCTAACAATAAACAGCTTGACTGCTTCATAATACAGTTTGCTAAATTTCCTAGTGCACAAAAACTGTTGTCAGTATTGTTACTGTGCTGAAGATGCCCTTGTTATCATGCTGCCTTGTATATGCTCATGGTATGGCATGACTCCTTCCCTCTGTCTCCTCTCTGTGATTTCATATGAACACTTCCAGTGACAGAGCCCTGAAAGGAGTCTGCCATCCCTCTAGTCCTGCTGTGCAGTGCAGTATCACCACAGACATCCTCTCAAGATTTTCTCTTTCTTTGTAACTCCCACCTTTGACTAGGAAGGAAAAGAGGCATTTGTGCTCTTGCTGAGACTCAAAGCAGCTGGGTTAGGTGGGAGGAGAGACACTACCTCTATTTCACAGTCACTTCTGTCACTAAGCATGAGTTATGAGAGTGAGAGTTGGGTAGCAACTTCAACTGTACCGATACTTTTAGTAACTCTAGGGTCAAACCCAAAAGTTGTACTGAATAACAATTCTTTCAGCTAACGCATGCCATTTAGTCAGTAGGTTGAAAGAAGCTATTTCCTTTACATTCGCTCTTTGGGGACACAAACTGCATTCCTCATGAGCAGATTATCTTCCTTGCACTGTGAGGATAACCCACATATTAATGCATCTTTTATAACTTTTTACCAATGCATATTCTCTGGATTTTCACTTCTAACACATTGCTGCCTAGGAATTTCTGAGTCTGGAGAGTATTGCTCATCAATGAACTGGTAGGGATACACAGTGAACTACAGATTGGAAGGAACAAGCAAAGGGAAGAGTTTTGAGTTGAACAGACTACAGGAATTTAAGTTCATTTTTAATTTCTTGGTAATTCATTCAAAATAAAATTATGGGTTCGCACTTTTATATCTACATATATTAAATAATTAAATATCTAGCTCTAGAAGTTAAAAGAACCTTGATAATTGTTCAGTTTAGAAGATATCATAAGACATACTTGCTAACTAACCTAAGCAATTTGGGAAACCTTCTAGGGAGAAATTATAAAACAATCCACCCTCCATCCTGTCTTCTGCTTAGTGGATACTTTGTCTTGTTTTCTGAAGAATTTGACCTTGATGATCTATCACCTCCAGACTCTTAGAGCAGTTCTAAAAGGTACCAGTTCCTCAATAGTTTTTACTTCTGAGAGGCGTAGCTCTGTATTATAAGCAGTTTCAAGGCATAAAGATGTATTTCTGAAATACAATGAGGAATATTTCTTATTTCACCTTACAGTTATCACTAAATAACTTGAGAGCCATATTTGCAAAAATTCATTGCAAATCAGTTTCCTCTGCCAGTCCTACAAAACAGGTAAATGTAACTCAAATGGACACTCATTTAAGTGGTTGGTTTGCACAAAGAACAAAGCTTACTTGAAAACTGTTTACAGAGAGTTTGGGTGCTTGTGAATGAACCTTAAAATTTGCATCAGATTTTCGTGCACCAGTATACTTCAGCAAGTTCTTATCCACCTACCAGTCAAACTACAGACAAATTCTCCTTCTCAGCCCCCTGACCTTGGTATTTGCCTACTTTTACACACCAAAGAAAAACAATGAGCTTTGAAATGTTATTTGAAGGTTATTTGGTTTGTGATACTAACCAGAGAGTTTTAAAGTACTGAGATCAATCTTTATTAAGATTTATTCTTTGTATTGTAGCAGCATCTACTACCAGTTCTAGTCATGGATCATGTGATACAGGCACGTAAGTTTGTCTCCTAATACATAAAAGTGCCCTGCTTTCCTGTAAGAGGCATTTCTCATATTCTCGGAGACCTCAGCTATTCTAGCCTTCAGCTGCAAATTAGTCTCACCTTTCTTGTTGAAGCCTGATTCTGTGACAGAAAATGGATGTTAAGTTATTCAGTATATTACAAGAGACATTAAGTCCTTTGCCTATGCTTTTGACTAGTGCTAAATAAGAAGCTGGGTTGGCAACTCAGCCTTCTGGGGAGTCATAGACTGCAACTTTTACAGGAGTGGTTCTGAGTTTTTGTTTATGTGCCGTGCTGATGTGAGACAAATGAGAACTGAATGTCTTCTGAGAGACCATGGTAGAGATGGTGGTTTTCCTTAAGTATATTTTAGCTGTTTTGATTGGACTGTACTTCTCCAGGGGTTGTAATGAAAACTACAAATTGAACTGAAGCATTAGCAGAAAAGAAATCCTAAATCAAAGAACGATATTTTTATTGTGTAGTAGATGCAACAGCACATCTCATTTAAGGTGTGACTTCTTCATTTCTAGGACAAATCTTTACATATTACAAAATAATAACAAATCCCAAAATAATTGCCTTATAAAGTTTAGAAAACTGCTTTAAAATTATGTGGGCTTTGAAGCTGCTGGAGCAGAAGCTTCCAAATATAAATTGTTTTAACATCAGTGCCAAGCAAAAAAAATCACTGTATCTGCACAATCTGCACATCATTGAACATGTTTGACATAATGTGCTTAAAACCTCGATCAGTGGCAGAAGGGCAAGTCTTTATCAGCAAGCCACCAAACCCATCAGTCTAATTATTTCTTTTATTTAAAAATGGAAACTCATCTAATTTAACCCATAATTCTTACTGGATAAAAGAGAAGCGCTCAGAGCATTTCACGAAACTATTCCTTGGTTCAGTTATAGCTGTGCTGGAGCAGGACTATCACCTCCAGTACAGCAAGCACTAAAATCAATTCATACTTCTTTGAGTACTGAACTGGGCTAAATCCAAAATCTCAGACTAAGTTCTTTTGCATAAAACGATTGCTCTGGTTCTGTGCTTAGTGCAGCCTGCAGTTCCAAAGGTCTTGGAGTCGTTCTGACACAATAAAAGAAATGCTTATTCAGAAGACATGATCTTTCAGTAGGAAAAAAACCACCTTCCACCAACAAGAAACAGATGGATTTCAACAGATAAATAAGGAATGAAGATTGAATTGGCTACAGGGAGATTTATTTAACAAATGTTTCCAATTTATCTTTGGGATGTACAGTAGCAGCAATTTATGAGAAGTCAAAACCAGCTTGCTATTTACATTGCATATAAACAAGCCTAAGTGAATAATTAAGCAACTGAAGTACTTGTTTTTAAAACTGTATGTTAAGTTTGGAAGTCTTACTACCTCCTAGAACTCCTTGTTTCTTGAGCATCCTAAAAATAACTAGTATTACTACAAATTCTTAGGAGTCACTCAGCCTTTGGAAGTAATTCCAAAAAGATATGCAAGCAAATCTAATGCAAGTTCTTGTATTTATTCTAAGACGATACTCCTAATAAGGATATTGTCTTCATAAACAACATCCATTCAGAAATAACTGCAAACACACCAAATAAGGTTTGTTAAACTGCATAAGCAATCTTTATATTAAATAAAATTTCAAGGAGATTATTGCTAATATTGCTGGTGTTAGCTGTTTCTATTCAGCTGAAATAAATGGGAATTCTTTGAACAACTGAACTTCTTACTAAACAGTTAGCATGTGCTGACATTTTTATTTTATTATAATGCTTACGCTTTAAATAAAATTAGTTAATTTAAAAGCCCAGGAGTTATTGCCACTAGCAACTGAAGTCTTTTGTGTGCCTATTAAAAGATATAGTATTGCAAACTTATTCATGTTGTTTGTATCTCAGTTGTTAACCAACAACTTTGCTGCTAGCCTTCAGACGCTCAGCCCATTGTTAGTAAAGACAAAACCAATATTGGATACAGCACTGGGGGCAGATACTGAATTGAATAACTAGGGTAATTACTGCAGAAATCAATGTCTATAGTAAGACATGGAGCATCATGACTGGCTCTTTTGATTGCATGTTCTTTACTTTCCTCCTTCAGTCTCTTGTATTTTCTTGTGTCTTACTATATTGAGCTGGTCTGACTGGGGGGCTTTTGCAAGCTTCTGAAAATTTAAGACTCATTATTAGTACTTTTTGCAAAGTGCTATGATGGTTTAATGATGTAGGCATCTGTCTCCTAGCAAACAGGCTAAGATGAACAAGACATTTAACACAGACCATTGAACAGCTGATGGCAAATTTCAGGTGTCATATTATCATCGCATGTTAACATGGAGCAGGAATTACATTTTATTGTATTTTCGCAGCCCCCTAGTACATGACAAGGACTTCTCATTTAATAACAATAATATCAATAATATCGGTAGTGACCATATTTAAAATACTATTTCCATCATTTATTGCTGACAGCGAAGACAGGCTAAAGCTAAGGCTGACAGCATGGCTTCTTTTCCCATATGCACAATGTATGTCTTTATAAAATCATATGCAATTTTCTGAATACTAATGTATGCTATCATTTGTATATCTAAAGCCTGTAAGATGCATACTATACAGTGAATGAAACAAAACTCTTCAGGCTTTTCATTCCTTGTATAATTCCCTAGGGTTCCACAGATGCTATAAAAAGCCTTAAGACATAGAAGTGTGACAGTACAGTATTTCATACAGTATTTATACAAATTTCCAAACAGAATATTGTACTGTATGAATAATCTTTGTAACTTCTAAATATTTACATTTCTAAATCTGACCCTTTGTACAACTACAGAAATTGCAGGAAATAAACCTTCCCTTGTGTATTCACAGGAAGCTGGGTTATGTGAGTTTTAAGTCAAATTCAAAACATGCTTCAAAAGCAATTGCCACACAGAAGACATCGTTTATGTGAGTACCTTGGTTACATCTCTGCCATATGAAGTAGTGTCGTGCATTGTCCTGGGCATACGTATCAATACATGCAAAAAAGCTGATGTTACTTTTCTTCTTCTAAATCCACTGAGAATTCATAGACAGCTGACAGTCTGACATTTACATAAAACTTGAAACTGTGTACTTCACCAGTTAAAAACCTGTAAACTTACACACATTATCCCAACCTGCATTTCAGGCTTGGTTCCAAAATTACTTTATGTATAATTTCTAGATCAGACTGTCCCCTATGCAGAAATCAGACACAAGGAAGTCTGTAAACTCTCTAAAATTCCTCAGTATCCACAAAGCTTAGGAAATGCTTCTTAGTTTCCTTAGTTTATGTCCAGCTAGTACTACGAGCTGCCTGCTGACATGAGTATGGGTCCAAAGTTCCCTAAAACAAACGTATTCTCATATAGTTATCAAAATGGTGAGAGACTGTTAAAGAATTATCTGTTTGGGTCTCACCACTTACTTTCATACTAATTCTTGTTTAGTTATGATTCAGCTACTCCAGCTGGAAGGGATGCAGCATAGCAGAGAAATGTCTCAATTGATTCTTACTGAAAAGCTCACCAGGCAAGTGAACTATGCTTGACAAATACTTGACTCCTCTCCAAATGGTTCCTATGCTTTTCTTTTGAAAAGATTCCTCATGGAGCAATTCACAATGGGAAATACCACAGGATCATGGGAAATGGTTCATATGTATTCTTCCCTCCTTCACATATACTTTCAAGGGCCTACTGCATTTCTTGATATTTTAGCCCTTCCAAAATTATAAATGGCAGATATCAACATACTAAAACAGCTTTTTCTTTTGGCGGGCAGGGGATTGTTATGTATCAGTTGTAATAATTCTATTACAACTTATAGGCTACTTATAGGTCTTTCCTGGAGGCAAGCTAAATATTATGAACAGCATGAATTAACCTTTACTTTCGTACTGATTATCCTTTTTTTTTTTTTAATTTCAAGTTGAGAACATAACTTTGTAATGGTTTGGTTAACCAAATAATTCTTCAGAATTTAAAATTTGACTTCTATATTTTTTCATTAGGCTACAACAAATTTTCTGATACTGCTAGTTACTCACTTGGGCTTTCTGTGAATTAGTTGTGACCATCTGGCATACAGTTGCTGCTGGTGCAGACAAAAATACCAATGTGTAGCTCTCAGTCTACAACTGCTTGGAAATATCTACTCATTGACTCATTACTTACAGTAAATATAGAAGAGAATTGCTCAAAAAGTTGATGTTAGCTGGGATATTTATAATAGGATAGAATCATTGCATGTGGAAAAGCAACAGGACTCTAAAATTTGTGCAACAGAAGATGTGAGGAGAAAGAGTTACCTCCCTTTCTTCTTGTCACTGTGTTAGTCAATATTAATTGCTCACAGCAACCATTCACACACTTTGAAGGCAGCCCCCACTTCTCCTCCCACGAAGCACTAACTTTGTTGTTACAGCACCAAGGGTCCTGCCCCCGTGCACAGGAACTCCCAGCAAATGTAGGTGGGACTTTACAGATGAAAGAGAGGAGAGGAAGCAAAGATACACAGCAGAACAAAAAAGACGTCAGGAACAAATGGAGGAAAAAAAAGGCAGAAATTTGGTGTGGCAACTGTGTTTCCACATGGGACTCCAATCATTCATCCACCCAAAGTGAGGAAGTTGTGGGTATGACTGAAGGTGTGACTGTCTTTTTTCCCTCACCCCAGGCTCTGCTCAAAGAAAGGGGTACACCCTACTCAGCAGAACAGGGAACTAGCTCACCGCCCAGGCTCTGCAGCACCCAGCAGGCTTCCCTGAGGCAAATGCTGGGGACCGCGAGCCAGGCAGGGGGCATGGAGAGCTGCTGAATGGCAATGCCAGGCTGCAAGAATGCATCCTGCTTCTATGGAAAGGGGCACTACGGTTGCATTCACATCATTTTATTTCAAATGCCTCCCTCAGCAGTTCTGCATTTCCTTCATTTCAGAAGTAGCCTTACTCCATTTATGTTCTGATAACCCCAGCGGTAGGTATTGCAAGGCCTGTCTGTGTTACTGCTTTGGTGCTTTTAAGGAAAGGTAGTGCAAGCCTATCTCAAGCCTTTGAGTGTCTTGGAGTCCCATCATTGTCAAAGTCTACTTGCATTTTGGTTTCAGTTCTGAAAAACAGTTAATGTCAGTATTGCAAAATCTATATAACCTTCTTTCAATGCCCCGCTGCCACCACCTGCAAAAAAAGGGGTTATATATCACAGACTCTTTCTCTCCCTCACCAATTAAATAGATTTCCCAACCAGAACTCCCAAGTTGACCATTAGTCTTATGACACAAAAAAAGAATGTGTAATATAAAAACCTGCTTGTTCCCAACAAATGTAGCTAGGAACACTCGCACTAGAAACATTTACCACAACAGCAAAGAGCTGGACTGAACAAAAGGTGGTAGCTTTTTTGTAATCACTTCCTGACACAGAGTTCCCTGTTAAAATGAGAAAGCATTCTTGCTTTCTTTGACCCTGGTCAAAACTTGAAAAAATTACCAGAAGATTTCTCCATAAAGCTCCCAATGCAATTAATGGAAGTTATGTGCCTAAATTGCCTTTACAGCTTTTAGAACCTCAGACTATGTCTACTGCTTGGTCGTACTCTTGCAATGTTTAGGTCAGAAAAAAGAAGAAAATTTTGGGTGGCTGTTATTTTTTCCTTCTAGAGGCAGGACAAACAATCCAAAAACAAAGGCTGTCAAAGGTACTCTTACCATGTAAATTAATTTTATTCAAAACAGATTAAAAAAAAATAACAAAGCTTGCCTAACTACATGAGGTAGTACATGTAGCAAAATAAAAGGCAGAATATAGTATTCTGAAATATGAAGTTTACAAGTTTGAAGGAAATAAATTCAACAACAGAAACAAAAAATACCAAAAATAAAGTTTAACAGCTTTTCAGTCTTAAAGCACCAATACACTTTTCATAGAAAGAAACAGTATCACCACTACATGTTCTTCATATACCATAATATGGTAAAATTAATGCACAAGGCTGTTCACCATAAATGAATTTTTAAAACTGGTGAAGCAACAAATGACATAATCGTCACTGGACTCCGTACCACTATACTTCCTGGCCTGCAGGAGTATTTGCCAGGTCATGAGGAGCAAGGCTAGTCTTTGCTGTAAGTTTTTCTTGAATATTTACCCTCATATTAATGTATAGTATACGGATACCATGCACAGTTTAAGGCCTCAAGATTGCAAAATTTTATGTATGTATACAATTCTATGTTTTTGCTGAAACCCAAGTTAGGTAAAATGAAGGAGTCATATGGCAAAAATAAAGCATGTATGTGTGCAGAGCTGCACTGCAGAACTGATGGCTTATTCTTTAATTTTAGGTTACTCCACTTCTCAATATGAAAATTTTCTCAGATTCTTCAAGGTTATATATGTCTATCTCTCACTCACCCATCCCAAGATAGCTGAATATCTGTGAAGGACTGGGCCATAATGAATTGGTTATTTGAACTAAAGAGCTTAGCAGCATCCAGTAAACATTTTATTTATTAACATACTTAAGAAATAATAAATATGAATGGCCCAGTCTCTTAAAAATATTTCTTTAGAGGAAAACATGCTAATATGACCCAGGACTTCCCTACATTTTATATTTTCCATTTTACTTCAAAATAGGTACTTATGATTAGTGTGAAATTGAAAACAGTCTAGCTCTTCATTTATGCTTGCACAGCTAATGCTACTGTAAATCATCAAAAAGTTATATATATTTTTATTTTACTTTCAGGAATGGTTTATTATATTGAATTATTGGGATGGCTTCTTTTATGTACATTGGAAATAAAAACTCAGGCCTCCCTATGGTATAGTTTTAAGGTTACTGTTAGTGGCATATATAAAGCACCATACAATAATATATTCAGATGAAGAAAACAAAGAACATTTATGAGCTTTGAATTAACTGTATAGGAGTAACTGCTAAGAAAATATAGCAATATTTAACACAGGATTCAAAATACTTTTATATATCATTATAGATTTTCAAATGACTTTTTCTCCCATGTTTACTTTTACAGACTTTTTCATTAAGATATATATGTAATTTAAACTTTTTGGTGGAAAGCAGTATACATCTTCTGTACAATAATGTTACAGCTTTATACAAATTTTAGGAATTATAAGAAATGGCCTTTATTATTCTCTTCCAAGTGCTCTGGTTTCACTTGCTTGTTTTACATTTTACTTGCTAGACTCAAACAACAGCAAATACTCTGAATGCCTTGCTTCCTGGAGGATTCTGTAAACTGAAACATAAAAACATTCCTGATGTTATTTTTAAGACTGCAACACTCCAATGACAACTTTTTTGAATTGTTAAATACAATTCTAAGATCCTGCGACTCTTTCTGTGATTACTTATAACTTTAACTATCTAAGAATTTTTTTTAAAGCTGCAACAAATAAAAATTACATTAATTTCAGATTAATTTTTTTTCCAAGCAGCTTATTACGAACAAATCATAACATAAATAAAAAATCAAGTAATCCTTTGCAATGAGGGATTCTGGTTTAAAGAATAAAGCTCTATTGAAGCACAATACTAAAAAAAGTTTTTAGGAAAAAGAGAAGGCATGCATCTTGTGCTCACTATTGTAATAACTATATTCGGATAGAACTTGCAGACCTAGGAGATCACTTATTTGTTAGTTGCTTATATGCTGAAGAATAGATTTCTAAAAAGAATTGATATTTTACAAAAACAAAGGAAATGCCTTCTGAATGGATAAATATCTGGCTTCAAAAGAAATGAAACAAAAATATCCAACTGCAATGAAATTTTGTTAGAATAAATACTTTTATCTTATAAACTGAACTAGCATGTCATATTTAATGGTCCCATTGTTTTCTCTTTTGCAAACGCTGCCTGAGGCGTATATGGGAAGGAAAGGGAAATGGAGGTGAAAGTAAGGAAGGGCACAATGAAACAGGTTGCCTGCAACGACATCACAATCCATCTTCTGCTTCGCAGAAAACTTGCATGGGACTGTTTTCCAAACTGCTGACCTTCCAAACTTTACCAAGGTAAAGTACAAATAATCATTAAATTTGCAACGCTTTTCCTGGCTACATCTCTACTCAATGAGGAGATTTAGATGGAGAACAAAAGTGTCAGTAAGGAACCACTCTTTCAGAGGGAACTACATGGTCATGTGGAAAGGCCAAAGAATATGTAAATTAAGTCATCCACTAAGCAAAGGAAATCTGTATTTAACAAGTT
>NW_009199743.1:0-8148 GCF_000690835.1 Fulmarus glacialis | reverse complement strand
AGAGGCAAGACACCCTCCCACCCCCAATTAAAAATAAGAAAAAAATACTTTATTTTTTTCTACTTCCAAGTTCTCCACAGAAACTTTTGGAGGTTTTTTCCCCCACAAATTTCTTGGAAAGCCTATAGTTTTAGAGGTAACAACCATTCTTAGCTTTACAGGACTAAAAGAGTGGTACAAGATTTTTTTTTGAGGTAATTTCTCTTTCTTCCTTTAGAACCTGGAGAACTCTTTCCAGCATTAAATTTAATCTGCAACATGCAGCCATGTGTTGTCATCATAGAACGCATGAATACACTGAATACAACTAAATGAACTTTCACAGCATCTCCATGTCTTTCAGAAAAACACTGTTAAAAACGGTCAAACCATTAAAAAAAAAGAAATTAAAAAATATATTTCAATGATTGTGATTTTTACTACTCATTAATATTATTTATGATCCAGGCTCACTGGTTCAATACCATGTAAATCAGTAATGAATATTTCATCATGAACCAATGAACTTGCATCAGCTACTAGTACCTGTCTATTGCAGATCCCCTAACTTGGACAGAATAAATCACTAATGTTAATTTTAAAAAAATCCCAAAGAAAGCAAAGGCAATTTTCTTATCAAATATTGTGTTAGTTGCGACAGAACCAGCGAAGTAAACAAGAGGGTTATTTTATTTCATAAGCAGCTTTTTAGAGTAATGATTTATGAGCTTAGAGGAGGCAGGCAGCTCTGGTACCACAGTTTCTCCAAAGTCACCACAGCTGTTACACAAGCTCTGTAAATCACCCATGTTGGCCTCTTTGTTTGGTTTCTAGCACTGCCCCAGGTACAAACAGACACAATGCAAGACTTTGTAAATCTTATCAAGGTGAAGGGTAAAGTGTAATCTTTGAAACTGGGCTCTGTACCTTTCTGAATATATCCCATTTTGAAAGGAAGCAACGTACACCTTTCTTTTGTCTACTGGCATAACATCAACATAACCGCCCTGGTTGCGGACTACACCAGCATGTACTGCTGCCCGGCAGATACTGGATATCTAAGAAAGAATGAGGAGAAGATTAGTTTTCATTCATCCTTTTATCTCAAAATTGTTTAGAAGAAAACTAGGGAAGACATTTAAACCAAGTTCTAGGAAACATAAAATAATTATATTTATTGCAAGACTGATTTTATTAATCTTACAGTATTTAAATCAGTTTCATAGGAATTAGGCCAATTTATAGGAGTACAGACACTGCCTCTTCAAAGATCTACTGCAGCATGACCCCAAAATCATTCATTTCAGGCTATTTCAGTTCAAGGATCAGGAACATGTTTCAATTCTTGAGCCTTTCAAAATTAGAGGCTCTATCAGCCTTCACTTCAACAGCAGAGAGGCAGTAAAACTCAAACCTTAGTCCCATTAATTATCATAGATCAGGAGATTCAGTTTAATCTCCAGCCAGAGCCAAACAGGGGAACTGTAGAACAGCAAAGGCACGCTGCAGTCATGTATTTCTAGGAGGATGTCCTACCCCAAGGGTGAGGGATAGGCTGCAATAATTCCATCTCTAGATGCAAAACCTCAAACAGCAGTGAAATGATCCATATTCGAAGGAAACACCACAATTTCCTATCCAGGTTTGAGCAAATATTAAAAGCTAATTAGATTAAAAGTATAATCTGAGTATCAAACAGAAGATAGAGGTCTAAAATCATCCCTTAGCTACAACAGTTGATTAATGGCAGACTAATGGCTTTAGCTCCTTAACTCTGAGTGAGGAAATAGAGTCAGGGGGTAAAGGCTTCAAAATTGCTTTAAAAGAAGAATTTTTAAATCAGGGTCTAATTCCACAGACTTTACGCAGGCAAAATTCTCTGTGAAGTTAACAGCAGTTTCATCTGAGTGAAACCTACATTCTCTGGCCGCTAATTCCTCTCATGAACCTATGTAGCATAAATAATACGCACAGAAGAATTGCTTAATGACAATCTTGATAATGTTCATTTAGATAATTGATTTAAACTTGCAGTCCTCTACTACTCTTTCAGCATTTTAAAAATTAATTGCCAGAAGAATGAAACTTCTTAGATACTGCAGAATGTAGGTCCCAATCTTCAATACACAGCACAGCAAAATGTAGCTCCAGCTACAGTGAATCTCCACTTGAAGCCAAGTTGTTTTGTGGAAAATGTCTTCACTGCAATAGGTCTCTCCTCAACCAACCTTAAAAACTTAGTCAATACTAATATCAATAGCTGGTCACACAGACCACTATCTAAACAAGAATTGCATTTCTTCCAGTTATAGTTGGAATAATTTATATCTGTTACCGTAGCTATTTCGTAATCTAAATGCTATATAGAATCAGGAATTTAAAATAGCAATGATTTTCCTATTCTCATTCCAAGCACAGAACTTGCCAGTTTCACTGTCATATAGTTTGTCTTTTAATGTTAAAATATTTCTAGGAGCAATGATTTGAAATTGTTTATGCAAAGAATCTTTTGCAAAGAAGCTTTAGAGTTTTTCTCTTCACACTGCTGGCTTCAGTTTTTGAAAGTGCCAGAAGGGATGCACTTTATGCTCCTCTGTACTTTTTTCTCCTCCTCCCAGGGCTACAAGACTTTCATTATATCCTGAACACCAGTAGTCACTTTATTTTTAGGATTACAGCATCTCTTATGTACTCATACTATGGGAGTAACTTAAGATCAGATTGATCATGTGCAATTTCAAATATACAAGGGGAAAAATGTCCTCTGCAATACAGGATTACAGTCTAAAGAAAAAAAGGTAAGATTTACAAGCAATTAACTACAGTGAAGAACTAGAACACTATTAATTACTAGTACTATAATGCAGTAGCAACTTGTTTTCAGTTCACACTGGAGATATAAAAAATGCTAGAGGTACAACTGGGGAAAAGAAAGATCAAAGTTTGTCACCTCTGCAATAGTAACCAAAAGGCTACACTTTGTGTACGTCATTAGATAGGTAGATACCTTTACAATTACATTTGAGGGTAGCTAAGATCCTGGCTGTTCCAATGTTATTTCGAAGTTTCTAGTCAAGTACAAAAGAAAGGAAAAGTCAAGAGATGGAGATTTTGACAGAAGAGGCTGACTACCTGTTAGAAACTACTTCCAGTAAAAGATAGGGTCATTGTTAGGGTGGTACCACAATTGGTTACTGGATCAATGAAGTACAGCTAGGCTAATGCACAACATTTTAAAGCTAAAGGCAAGATGCTTATATGGGATATGCGAAAAAGGAGAGGTCAGAAGAGTGGGATTGATGAGACCAACTCAGAGGCTATTTTCAGATGAAGAATAGACTGCTATTCTGATGTTGCTTTCCAGATGAGATTGGAGAACAAATGTGCATACTTTTTGAATATATGAACAATTAAATGAGTATAAATTCATAAGTACGAATTAGCTCGTAAGAATACAGATGAATAAATGCATATAGTTTTACCAATGTATACAGAATATAATTTTTTTGAGAAAGTATTATGTGCTTTGAGCTTTCAAGAACTTCTCATTGGTTTGGCAATCTTCATCTAAATGGAACCATATTCCAGTACTGATGCCATAATATTTCCTATACTTAATAATATTATGTCATCCTGATCACACTTCCTTGAACTGTTAAGGTGAACCTCCTGTTAATTTAAGCAGAACAGGATTTCACACTTAGGTCTATCGGAATTTTCAGAATATTATTGGTATTTTACAGTAGCAGCCTTATGCCACTTTCTGGAAACCTTCATCAGAGATTTGTGTTTGTTTCTTTAATTTTGATGAGCTAACTCCAAAGGATATATAAGGCAGTATTTTTAAGTTAACATAAATATTTCATACAGCATTATATGACCCTGCTTTATTGCTGTGCTGTGAACCTTCTGAAATTCGTTAGTATTTAACAGGTCATAGAATCTGAATACCAAGCTGCTTAATTATTTTCCTTCTTCAGCTACTCAGCAAAATACCAAATATCTACCACGGCACAGCAGTACTCTGCAAAGGCATTTTAACCACAAGCGTCTCTCCCTCACCATCTCGGGACTATAGAACTATTTAATAGCTCTTTTACATCATATTGTTTATATTTCACCACAGCCGAGAATTATGAATACTTTTCCACAAGTATTAGGGAAATATTTCTATATATCGTTACTGAAACAAAAATTAATACGGCCACAGTCCTCAAATGGTATGAAATTATACAACTCCATCAAATTCTTTAGATAAAAGACCTTTGTTAATCTCTAGCCCGCAAAAGGAGGCTCAACTTTTTTGCAGAATTGCTCAATCAACACCCATAATGTAAAGTCACTTCTGGTAAGAGATTGTCTTTGGGAAAATGTTGCATACTGTGAAAACAACAGGATAAATATAAACCTTAATCTCTTTAGAAATTCTTATAAGGCAACTGGAATGTGGTTAAGAACTTCTACCATATACACATCTAAGGTGTGTCCATTAAAATAAAATTTTACCAAAACAATCTGCAAGTGAAAGAACTTTCAACTGAACTATTGTAGCCTCTCCTTCTCTATATGAAAATGTTTGTTATTTTGGTACCTTGATAATCCAGGGACTAACAGCAATAACAAAGGACAATCTTTGTACAGGCAGGTGCTACAAGATCATTTCGAACAGAGTTCAGATAATCACATTGGGCCTGACATGACTCAGTTCTTGGGAAGGTTTTTATTTTATTTCATAAATGCAGTTATATTGAAAAGTGCTTTAAAAATACACATACTGTTAAAATGCTTGTCAACATGACACGATTCTGAAATTCCAGAAATAAGACTCAAAAAGTTTTAGACAAAATGAATTAACCAAAGTTGAAAGGTGGAACTAACCCTTCAGCATAAGATAGGAGGAAACTTTCTTTTTTTCCTGGTCTCCCAACAAGACAAAGCATTGCCATGTGGAAACTTAGCAGTGGGGCCAGCAGAGACACAAAGCACAAAGGTGGCAATGCGTTTGGGCAATATGCAGAATGAGTAATTTGTACTTCTGTCTGCTGAGAACAACACACACTACAGTTCTTATTCATACCATAATAGGTCTATTCAGAAAAGAAACTAATTGTACCATAAACTCAGAATAAGAGAGACTTTTGTTTTAAAGAGCTTGCAACCTACCTCAAGACAAGTGAAACAAAGGGAGATCAGCTGAAAAAATAGAAGGTATAAGAGCACAGGGGGATGGGTATTACGTGAAAACTCCCCACATACATAAGTTTATAGATGCTGGCTGTATGAACCATATGAGCCACAGACAAAGAGACAATAGCTAGCAGACTGGAAGAATGGAGGATGAAATAATGGGTTTTTTTGTTTCAGTTGAGTGAGGGACAGTCATTGCAATGTCAAAGGAAAAAAAGAATGGGAGGAAAAAACGGGTAAAAGTTCTGTGGGGTACTACTGATAAACCAGAGAACAACCCTTCTCAGGAACAGGGAAGAAAAGAAGTTGCCGTAAAATATGAAATGAGTTTAAGAATGAATGTCTGATTAGACCAAAGCCAGAAAAGGAAAAGTTTAACTAGATTCTCATGAATACTACAAAAACGTTCTTGTAAACATATCTTTTTGCATTAGTAACATCTATTAATGTTATTTGATTTTTGTCTTAATATCTCTGCAACATCTTCTTCATTTACCGAATGCAAGTGGCCTAAGCACTAGTGCAAATAAATAGTCATGTGCATATGCATACATCCACACACATATATATGCATTTTTGAAACAAAAGAATCTGCAGGAATGTCACAAAAAAACATCTGTTTTGTGGAATCAACCAAGTAGATCATGGACTGCAATTTCAAATACATTTGCTATGACAAGTGGTCAAATGAATTCTCTATATCTACAAACAAATATGTCTGTGAATACATGAAAAATTGCAGAAGACAATTTAACACTTATTAAATAGATTATTCTCTATAAATTCTTCACCTGAAACTAGTTCAGTAATAAATTATAATGCACAAAATACCCAATATTATATTATATTATTTAGTGAAAATTTCAATAAAAAGTATCTTAGTTTAAAATAATTTAAATGTTAGCAACAAAGGAACATTGTGGAAAATCACATAATGCTGATATCATCAGTGGGAACATTTATATAAATATAGGTAAACACATCTGTTTGAGCTAGGTGCCCTAGGACCCCTCTGGAGGAAATGGAAAGGAATAGACATCTCTCTTAGGCAATTCATCTCATACTGAGGTAGACACTCCGAAAGGTCAAATGAATTCTGCAGATGCCTATTTATTTCCTTTACCACTACACTGTATGTACTACAAACTACTATAAACATAACCTAGAATAGCACCTTCAGTGTAGATATCTACCCTGGCAGCATCTGAAGTTGGTAAGATGACTCCCATCCCTGGTTTCTTACCTGTATTTATGTCCATTTTTTCCTAAAAGCAGTATGGCTGCACACATTTCTATACAATGGAGATGAATAATGAGATAGTACATCTAAAATAATTTTAAAGCATAACCCTATAATACTAATTAAAGTAATCTACCAAAGCAAACACATATTCTGAGATGTTCTTGTGTTTAAGTTAAACAGAAATGGGCCTTCTTTCTCCTACAACAGTCTTTCCTAACTCAGTGGGAAACTTTGGCTGTAACCTTTGATTGCAACCACAGGACTGAAAGAAAATCGTTTTCCACAAAATGGACTTTCACTGAATCTATTTTCACTGCCCCCCTTATACACATTAAGGACCCAGTTCCACATGCACAAATCAATTTAATTCCTGAATTAATTCCACATGTAACACTACTCACGGACAAGAGTATTTTCAGGACAAGTTACTCAGGTAATCTAATGGACATTAGTTAGTATCAAAATCATGATGAATAAATATTTGTATATTATTTTCACACATTTCAAAGTGCTGGAAAGTAGTGAAAATCATCATCTGACCCAGCTGGTTGCCATACTATTCCTTATGACAGCTAAAAGACAGTTAAAACATACAGTTAACTGGCAAAAATGTGAAGTGGTCTCTCTGCCACTACATCCCGGCTTCTCCATATAGAGATGAGAAACAAGAGGCATAAAAAAGAACTTTCATTATTTCTACCCACTTCAGGACTAAACATGATGAAGAAAAGACAGGAAAAAAAAGTTGACTGGGAAACAGAACGAAAAAAACCCAAACAATATTAGTCTGTTAAAATAATATGACAACGTGAGATACTTTACACAAATATATCAAAATCCTGCTGCAAATATTTAGCTATCTACACAGCTAAGAAATATCCAAAATAATGAGACTGTGGACATTTATTTTCAGAATAATTTTTCTTGGCTAGTTTAATCTGACAGAAATTATGGTTGCATCAGGGTCTAAAAAGCAAGTGTTTAAATGAGTATACACTGCCAATACTGAACAAATCAGTGGGAATTTTGATTAAAAAAAAGAAAATATGGGTCCAGAGACTACTGCAGTCTACACTGAGTTTTCAAATAACTTTCCATATCTTCAGCAGCTGAACATTATTAAATTAAATGGAAACCCCTGAAAAAGAACTTCTGAAAAGACTGTGTAAAAAATCAGCATATGGAGGAAAACTGGATCTCTATATTATATCTTATTATCTTTATATTATACCTTTTCATAGGATTTTATATTTCATTATATAATGCAATGTAAATCGCTATACTTACATCAGAATAAATTTGTGTTCCAATGACACGAGCGTAGTGTGGATTTGCCTGCATACAGTTGCGAGGACAATACACCCTGAAATATCAAAAATAAACCATAAAGAATGATATCAGAGTATTACTATATCATATTCAACATCAGCATTATTGAGTATAAATCAATTTGATGATGCATATACATAGGTCCATACTGATACTGAAAGGCTGTCAGTTTTTGAGGCTTTGACAATATGGGTGAAAGCATTGCTGATGTAAGTTGTGGTTCATAATAAAGTTCTTGAAAAGATACGTCAACAGGTCTGGTCTTCTTCGCTTTGGATAAGCAGATGGTGTTCTTGTTCAACATATGTGAGGCCAGTAGAAAAGCCAGTGCGAAGAGAGACAGTTCACTCTTATATTATTATCTGGTGGGGCTGTCTTGGCCTTGGCAACCATGAAATGATAGAATTCTC
>NW_009199742.1:678-8529 GCF_000690835.1 Fulmarus glacialis | reverse complement strand
CGGCGGGCGCTCATGCCAGCAGCAGCCGCTGCACCGCCTCCCCTCTCCAAATCAGATTAAACCCACCGAACTGCTGGGGCCACGCAGGTTGTTTCACTGTCATTAAATCAGATTTACTCCCCCCTCACCCTCTCCCCTTTCCCAAAAGGAATTCTAATGACTGTGCAAGGCTGGGCAAGGGGGAAGGGCTGCTAGCATCGCACCGGCCTGCTGAAAGGAGAGACATCAGGAAATGCAATGCTTAATTCTCCACTTCTAATAATCCTCCACAGGAGCTAAAAACGCCCAGCTGGATCCAGGACTCGTGGCACCGTTCACCCACCAACGCAGGCAGCAGCGGCTGTTGCCAAGTTGGGGTTTCACGCTAGGTTTGATGCCAGCAGAGCCCTGAGCATCAGTGGGTTTACTTTGGGATACAGGGCAAGGCGGACTAGTGAAGGAGGACTGCAAAGCCAAAGCGGGGGGTCCTGGTTCGCATGCACCATCCACTCACTTCTGCCACTCAGACGGCAGCATTCCCGTCCCCGCACGGCTCTGCAGCCCACAGCGCTTTTCAAGCCTTCGTGGCCAATTCACACCCAGCTCAAATTGCTCAAGACCAAAAGCAATTACAGGTTTGGTTTTGTTGTTTTCTGATGGCGGGTTAGATGGATCACGTTCCAGAAACCACCAGCGCTGCTTTTCCAAAGCAAACGTTGGTACAAGGCAGGAAAGCTGGAACAGCAGATCTGGCTCGTGAGGACACACACGCTCCTGGCAAAGGAGTTATTTCCCAAGCGCAACCCAAAACACCCCGTGCATGGAGGGACCTCGCTTTGTTGCTTTGGCGGGAACAGAAGCCCTGAGCCAGGCTTTCTGCTGGCATCGCCAGATGACCATAAAGACGGTGGGTTTCTTTTTCTTTCCTGGAATGAGAAACACAAAGCCAGGAGTCCTCCAGGACCTCAGGGAGCCAAGGTCCTGCTGCCTAATTTATCTCCAGCAGAGCTTTGGACTTGCTGTTGCTACAACCACCTAGATGTGGACAGAGCTGCAAGACAGAGACCAGAGGCACGCGCATTGCGGGAGCAGCAAGGGCAGTCCTGCCCTGTCCCATAACCTCATTGATGGGTCAGAAAAATCCAACCCTGCCGAGAACTAAGAGCCAAGTCTCCCCCTTCCCTCCACTCCGCCAACACAACCGTGCTGGCAAAGCCCAAGGGCAGACCAGACTTGGAGTCTCGAGTGTCTTTTCAGTCCCACACCTTTGACACCGATGGCAAGGTGGCATCGCTGCCCTCCTGCAGGCTACGAGCCTCTCCCCAGCCTGGGCTACCCAGCTGAAGCTCTTCCAGATGGTCAGCAAAGCTCTTTTGGAGACTGAGGGCAGTTAACTGGGCAGGGAGGAAGAATGAAGCATGCTCCGAATTGCCAGGTTTGCCTGGGGAGGTGGTGGTGGAAAATTATACTAATTAACATTTAAATATCCATTTGGCTGTATTTTTAGCCTACGACAAGGAGATACCACGGAGATATGTTTGGTTTTCTCATTGTTCTTTTAGCACGTGAACCCAAACCCACAATACAAACCGGTCATCACCATTATAACCACAGGAGCATCCTCCCCTCACCGCAGGGGCTCAGCGGGGAAACATTCCTCCACACATTTCCACACCGGCAGGACACACCCACATCCCCGGGAGTGGGAAGCCAGCCTTCAAATTACAGCAATTAACGTTATGTATATTAATAAATGAGTCTGGTTTTCCCAACAGGATAACCTGCAGGGGCTTGTTGGCAGAAGCAGGAGGCCTGAGCCCTTTCTGCAGCGGGTGGGTGAATCATTGGTGTTGCAGGATGAGACCCTGGGGGGCTCCGGAGCATCCTGCCCCGGTACAGGGAGAGGTGGAAGGGACCACCAGTGTCCTCCCCTGCCCCACAGCATCCAGGAAGCATCACCTCCTGCAAACCTTGAACAAGCAACACGGGGAGATGAAGCTCCATTTCCAACAGGCAGATATCTGCAGGGACTTTTGAAGCCCCCATGTTTGCATCTTCCCAGCACCCAGCACTCCCCAGCCAAACCAGAGGCCACCCCAATCCCCAGCTGCTGGCTCCGGCAGGGACCAAGCAGCAGGAGGAGGGAACAGAGACAGGTAATGTTTGTAATAACCAAAACACCGATCAGCAGGCCACACGCCTCTTTCTCCCTCCTCCTGGGGCCAGGACCGGCTCCTCTTCCCATTCCAGCTGTTTCTTCCTTTCCAGTCTGGGAAGGTTTTGCCTGCTTTTTCTTTTTAAGGCACAGGGTGGATGCAGGTATAAAAGGAGCCGTTTACTCCAAGCCCTGCCCTTCCTCATGCCCTTTCCAAATACTTCACAGCCTGTTTTCCTTTTCTAATCAAGAAAGAAAAGGTTCCACGAGCAAGACTAGACAGAGGGAGAGGAAACAGCGGTTTACTTCACCATCCAAGGCAAATTATGCCACCTATTATGCAAGCCACCCATTCCCATTGCCGGTTGCATGCAAATGACGGGGTAATTTCACCTTCCCTGGAGCACAAACGAGCCCTCACGCCACAGCCCCACGGGCAGCCTCTTCGCCCGGCCCGGCAAACACTGCGCAGGTTTGCGAACCTCTACCCCACCATGGGGGATTAGGGCAGGAGTTTAAGGGAACATCTGAAATTCATCCCAAAGGAGTTTTCTTGCCTGCCTGCAAGCATCCCGGCTGGGATTCCCCATCTAGTCCCTCGGGCTGCCTCGGACCTGCCACCGCCGTGGGGCTGCCCGTGCCGGTCCCCTCCGCTTCGCTGGCTCCCCCCTCAGCTGGGCTTCCAGCTCTTATTGCTCCCCAGAGCACAGACGATAATATCACATTTTATATGGAAAACACTAAAATGGGATCACACCTTTTAAAAAGATATTTCCACCTTGCTGCCTACAACCAGGCTTTGCCTTTCCCTCCCCCTCCCCACCAGACTTCACTATCAGGCCTCTAAGCCTGTTTAATTGAAAAAATGTGATTTAGGCTAATTGACAGCAGATGAGTTACACTGCTAAAAAGCAAAGGAACATTTGATCAATGTGATTTATGGCAACAGAGAACCAACCATCCCAGCTCT
Source organism: Fulmarus glacialis (assembly GCF_000690835.1). Taxonomy (NCBI): domain Eukaryota; kingdom Metazoa; phylum Chordata; class Aves; order Procellariiformes; family Procellariidae; genus Fulmarus; species Fulmarus glacialis. The sequence continues at coordinate 5,425 of NW_009199742.1, read as the reverse complement.
TTGCATCCCACTTGCAGCCCCTCTGCCAAAACAGTTCAGCTGGCAAAAAAAAAAGTAATTAGTGTTTAATTTCTTAACAATTTTTTTTACCTTTCTTTTAATTGCGCTACATAAAACTGTCCTAGAATTTTACAGCCTCCAAAGCTACGTCCTGGACCAGTCCTCTTTGCTGGTTTTAATTAGGGTGAGACACAGCTGGCACGTTAATTTAAAGAGGAGGGGGAGAACGATCCGGGAAGGTTTTGCCATTACAAGCACCCAGCTAATGTCGACAAGCACCACACGAGCAGTGGGGAGCCGGGCCAGCCCCCCCAGAGCACAGTAACAAACCGCTCTAGCTGAGGGCTAAGGCACCCTGCTCACGATGGGAAGGTTTGACTTCTGTGCACCAGAAAACCACTCTGCCAGGAGGGAACAGAGACATCTCCAGCAGGAGAATTTCCTCTCCTTGAAGGCAACTGAAACATGAAGGCTTAGAGAGGAAAACTAGCTAAGCTTTGAGCTGCCAAGCAGCTTTTGGGCTAATCAGCATTCCGGCAGGATTGGGTCTGGAGGCACCCCAACGCTGCTGCTCCTTCCACGGAGGGGGTTTATCGAGATGCACAGCAGCAGACACCGAGCCCCGGTGTGAACTGTGCAAAACACGGTCCCAAAACACACCCACCCAAACCAGAGGGGAGCTCGTGGAGATAAGCCAGGCTCCGTCCTCCGACATGGTGGGTGCTGGAGGAGGAACAGGAGGAGTGGGCTGGGCTGAAGCCCACCCAGTCCACAGCATCCCAGAGGAACGGGGGTACAGATGGGACTGCAACCTCAGCTCTGTGTCCCGGTTTGCAGACGGCTGCAGAGCCACCAGCTCGGTGGGAGCAGGACACAAGGCACCACCCAGAAATGGGTAGAGGCCACCAGCAGCCACCTTCCCTCTCCTCTCCAGTGGTGTAAGAGCAGAACACGTGCTGCTCCACTCCATCTCAAGTCTCCAGTTGGAACGAGAGATCCCACTGGCTAGCAAAGGAAAGCCAAGTACAACACTATGGAGAATGAGCCTACCCCCGTCCCCACTCAGTTCACATGTTGCCCCCATGTTTACGCGCCTTTGTCCCCGGTCCCAGCAGAGCCGTGCACCAGGCAGGGACGCGCCGGCCAGGGCAGCCCAGGGGATGGAGCGGGGCCAGCTCTGCACCGTACACACGATACTTAGCGCTTTAAAACACAGTAGTTATTACAATTAAAAACATGACTGGTGAGCGTCTCCCTAGGAAGGCGTATTAGGATTAAAATAAATGAGAGGCATCCCCATGGCAACACCGCAGCCTGCTCACACTCCGCGATTATTTTCAGAGGTGATGGGGGAGAGCGTGTGGCAAGTGCCATCAAATTGCATCGGGAGTGGGAACGGAGCACCCTTCCCAGCCCTTAACCCTTTGGTTGGGTTGGCTGCAACCAGGGCAGGGATCTTTTATCAGCCCAGTTCCCAGCCCCACACCTCCCCCTAATTTGACAAAGATATTATTATGGGTTTCAAGAAAGTCTTCAGCAAGGTAGAGGTGAGAGACCTGCCCAAGAGGCAGCTAAACCATCAGCTCATCCCTTGCAGGACAGCAGACCTCACTGTTGCTCTCAAGGCACCTGAGACCTCCTCAGATGAGTTTCAGTGCAGAAGGTGGGAAAGAGGAGGGAAGCACGTGTGGATAAGCAAGAAGGGGAAAGAATTGAAGAAATAGCTAAGAAATACGTGATGTAATGGGAAAGGGACATATTTTCCTCCATTTTCTAAGCTTGGCCCTACTTAGAAAATCTTGGGATTCCTGGAAAGGATTTTTCCAGGGGAAAACAAAGGATTAGTCCCTTAATGAACAGACAGCAGGCTTGGATTTGCTCAGCTGTGTTGTCTGAAGAACGAAAAACAATAATCAGCTATTTCATTCCGGGGTTCAGCCCTCTTCGCAGGCTAAATCCCTTGGCAACATCACACCGACGCAATAGCCGAGGCATGTAACCCCCAACCCCATTTATCTGCAGCTTACACAGACCTCAGTCACGTCCAGGAGCCCGGTGCAACACACAAAACCCAGGAGAAGAGGTTCAACCTCACCTACCTCCTCCAACACCTTCCTCTAGTGCAAAGGCAACTGCTCAGGCTCCCTTCCTCAAGCTGCTGCTTCTCCTGCAAAGCCCCATCACGTAAACAGGGCTCAGCTCCTGCAGGGAGCTTGTAACTGATACCAGAATTAGGGACACCTGAGGGGAGGCTTTCAGAGTTGCTAAGAAAGCTGGGAAACTGTCAGGGGGGTCAAAAATTGCCCCCAAGGTGCTCAGCCTTGCTCAAAGGTGTGGTTTGCTACAAGCAAGAATTAATTAAACAAGTGAGCAAAGCTGTGTGCAATCTTGCAGAGAGTGAAGCTGTTGTTCCACAGAAAGCCCTTGCAACTAGGGCTTGTTTCAAACTCATATGGCAATCACAAATATGCTTATTAATCACAAATATGCTTATTAATCACAAATATGCTTATTAATCACTAGCATTTGCATAGCATGACTGCAGGGAGCCCTGTAGGTACCTAACATACCTGATACTAAGCAACCACAGCCAATACGGAGTCTCCAGCCCAAAGAGCTTTCGTATTTCTCCACGATACTCTCAGCTATTCTAGCAAGGCCAAAGAGCTTAAAAACAAAACAAAACAAAACAAACAAACAAACAACAAAAAAAACCCCCAAACAAACGAACACAAAGCAAGAGCCTTTTTCCATCTTAGTCATGGGCCATGAAAGGTACCATGCACCATTCATGTACCCACCCCCTTTTTTTATTTTACATAAAGACACTTCTGATTATAAGCTAAAAACAGCTTTTTGAGCCTTTACACAGCAGTGACAAGGAGACACAAGATCCCATCCCAGCTCAGCCTGCTGATGGGACAGAGCTTTCCTTCCGAGGAGGTGACAGAAGTCCAGCATGGAGAGACCAAGGTCCACCTTTCAGGGAGCTTCAGACTAAGTTTAACCCTAGTTTGCACCAGCACCCTTTCTCCTAGCGAGGAGACAAAGCCAGACGCTTTCCCCTTCTGCTTGCGGTGAAACTTGGCATTTTAGGAAAAAATAAATAGATAACAGGGGGGTCCGAGGGACTGTAAAATATACAGAAGTGGAAAGTGTCTCAGGTCCTCCCGAGCAGTGCCAGCTGCTGGGAGCCCACTCCCGGAGAGTGATGGTGTCTGCGTGAAGGCAGAGATGGGGAGGAAAAGACACAGGGGAGGAAAGACAGGAGAAGTTCTGGCCCAGCCCCAAAGGAGTTAATGAAGAGGTTCCCCTTCACTTTAATAGGATCTGGCCTTTAAAGCCTAATTTTTCGGATAGGGAGGTAACACTCACACCCTCTTTAACAAATTTAAAAAAATAGTTTTATAGCTGGTGAATGATGGGAAAGTAGCTGAGAACCAACGCCCCCTCAAAGAGCTCTGGAGGCTTTTGCTGAAGGTGCAACCCACTAGACCAGGAGTGTGTTGGGGACAGAGAAGGGACAATTAGAGCGGGACTGGGCTGAGCACTCCCAGCCTCTTCCATCCCTATTTTTCATTGGGGGAAAAAAAAAAAAAACCACCAAGCATTAACAGGATTGTTAGAGCTGCAGAAACCACCTACAAGTGGATGTGGTAAAAGACTTCCATGGAGCGGTAACCTGGGCCAGCCTCAGAAGCATCCCAGGGAGGTGGCCGGCATCCCAGTCCTGCCCAAGAGCAGCGTTCAAGCAGCTCTGTACAGCTCAGCACCAGCATCGCTGTGACTGAGAGGAGCAGGGGTGCCGCTGGGTTCATCCACCAGGCTCCAGCCGTAGCCATCGTGGTCCTAGCTGAACAGCTGAGAGGTTGAAATGCTTTAATTTCCCCAAGTGAGTAGTGCTGGAGGTTCTCCTGGATGGTGCATCGTCACGGAGGATCACTGGCCCAGGACCTCCGGCAAACTGTGGGACGGGAAAGGAGGAGCCCCGGGGGCCAGCGCCTCGAGGCTGAAGGCTGGGGGATGCCGAAGGGCTGCCTCCTTGGCTCCCCGTTTGCAGAGAAGCCTCGAGGAACAGGTCCTTGTCTGACACACAAAGCACACTCAGAGGATTATGTAGGAAATTAAAACTATTATTTCCAGCCACTGTTGTGCAGATTTCTGATGTTTTGCGAGTGTTTCACTATTTCAGGGGGAGGTGGGCAAGAAAACCTGAAAAAATTGGGAAATGGGAAAAACTCCATCTCCGGAAAAGCCCAACCACCCGTACCCCATCCATGCTAGAAGCCTCCGAGCGCTCTGCTCGGAGCGACGCTGGGTCCCTGTCCCCGTGCCCCTGCAGCATCCCGGGCGGGACGCATCCTGCATGCACCTGCGGCCGCGGCCCGACACCACTAAGCTGTCAAAACAAACACGGGAACAAAGCGCGTGCAGCCTCCAAATCCGCACACCATCGGCTCCGGGACCCAAACAGGACCTGGAAATTCCCCCCGAGCTGGCCGGCAGCTCCAGCAGATGGGTTTTATGAGCCCCGGAGGAAAAATAACATCTAGATGAGCATCTCTAACTGCCTGTAAATACACACCAGATGATGGGACAGATGAAACGGGGCAGAGACAGGGATGAGAATGGAAAAGTGCAAGTGGGGGATGGCTGGAGCTGGCCTGTGTCCCCCCATCCCGGCTGCTCACCTGGCTTCCTCCTCCTCCTCCTCCTCCTCCTCCCTCCAATGGCTCACCGCTCCCTA
>NW_009199742.1:0-361 GCF_000690835.1 Fulmarus glacialis | reverse complement strand
GCGGGAGGTGCCCTGTGTCCCCCCCTCCCCGCTGCTCCCCTGGCTTCCTCCTCCTCCTCCTCCTCCTCCTCCCTGCAATGGCTCCTGGCTTCTAACTTTGAATTTATTCAATGTGAAGCAAACAAAATCAACCACTGCTGTCCCCGAGCCTTCCCCATCCTAGCTGGACTCTGCTCCCCCTTTTTCCCAAGCAGTAGGATGAAAGCAAGCAAGGGGCCTTCTGCCCGCTAAGCCTTCTCCAGAATAGGATCCCCCCGTTAGCAACCCGAGGAAAAACAAATCCGGCTTCCCCAGGCCATCGCTCACGTCCGTGTGTCCCCAGCAGCATTGCTGCCAGCCTTAGAATCATAGAATCATAGAA
>NW_009199741.1:199270-200505 GCF_000690835.1 Fulmarus glacialis | reverse complement strand
TTATATAACAAATACACAAATGAGTTTTTTTTTTCAGTAACCAAATACATCGGCACTGTCATTAATCTCAAGAAAAACCTGAGGCCACTCAATTGGAAAAAGAAAAAAAAAAAAATTCGGGAAATCTGGATTAGAAACATCTCTGACCGTTAGACACACTCAGAACAAAGACTGACTTGTGGAGGAAGGTTTTGTCTGTTGTGTAATGACATGAATTCCAATCATTAAAGTCTCCAAATATGGTAGGTTGACTGGATTAATTTTATAGTAGCAATAACTATTCCATGGATTATAAGCTTATCAGTGCTTCCTCCATCAGAAACTGCAATCTTCAGTAGGATTGAGATGTGGCTTTTATCTAATACCTCACAAGGTGATACTGAATGTGGCTAAAACACAAACTTCCCGAAATCCATCTTTGAAATACAACCCACTGCTGCCTGAGCACTCAAAGCTGCACGCAGGGACGTGGAACCACCTGTACCAAATGCATCAACAGCTCTGGGTACCATTTACAAAAGGACTTACCAAGAGAATACAGACAGGAGGATTAACTTCAAAACTCCATTTATGCCATGGCAAAGGGTTCTCAGCCCAACATGAGCCTCTGCAAATGCCACAGTTCTCTACGCACAGAAGGAGGTGCTGCCAGGAGAGGTCCTCTCTCCTGCTACACAAAACTGGGAAGGGAGATGCTGTAGGCATCTGAAAAGGGACTATCTAGGTGTCCCTCACAGCATGGCATGGCAAAATGGCCCTCTTGTCATTTTGGAGTTTATCATAGACTTCAGTAAGACCAGAGTTAACTCAGAACTCATTTAAAATTCTGCCTAAAATTAAGGTCATGCACCTTGTTTCTTGACTGTGAATTTCTCTAGTTCTAATCCCACTTAAAAAAAAGCCACCATGAGACAAGAGCAACGAAAACCGGGTGGAAACATCTGGCTCTCCAACATAAAATTACAAGGTCTTCTACCCTGCCCTTGTTTGCCTCTTAAGCTCCAGGCATCTGGTAATTCATTTTACTGACTATGGAGAAATCTGCCATTATTAAACAGAGTCCAGCTGTAATACAAAATTGCAGAAATGGGAGGTTTTTTGCCTGAATTAAGGAGAGGTGGTGGTCGTGAGCTTACTTGGTCCTGGGAATCTATTTTATTTCATGGATTTATTTCAATTGTGGAGATATCTAGATGAGGAGAAGGTTTTTCCTTTCTGTGCATGTCAAGGGAAAC
>NW_009199741.1:195649-199239 GCF_000690835.1 Fulmarus glacialis | reverse complement strand
AAAGAGAAAAAGAAGAACCTTTTAAACAGATGGATGCAACGAGAGCACAGCTCCTTTGCCTGCAGCACTGTGCCCAAGTTAACATGCCCAAACCCTCAGCATACGGAGCTGTAACGTCTTCCAGACTAGAGCTGGCTTGTGTCTGGTGGCTTAGAGAGCAGGAGAGGCTCCTGGATCTGCCTGCACCTCTCAGAGTAGGCATGACCAAAACATGCCCTTGTGAGGATGTGCCGCTGACATCCTTGTGTGAGAAGGAGACGTCCCTATGTGTGGTTACACTGTTGGATTTTAAGAAATAATTCTGTGTATTTTGAAAAGATGCCTTGATGCTAAAATTTGTCTCCAAAATAAGAAGGCCCCAAAACATGGTTAAGTGTTCTGTATTCATCCAGAACAAAAGCCTCTGAAAACCTCCACAAATATTTGGAGATCAGATGAAGATGGGCTTCAAAGAGAATGCAAGATTTCTACCCTTTAGTAGGTCACACTCAGAATACCAAGTAGAGCAACAACACATCTTGGTACAGATGTATCTTCCACTGTACTGTATCTATCTTTAGCCCACCCTATCCCGTGAGTCAGGACTTGTGAATAATTTTGCTAGTTTTTTAGACACTGGTTCAGGACGCATGCCAGCTACCATGCAAAACTGGAACAGAACGCAAATAGAGGAAAAATTGTCTCTAGTAGAATTACAATTTTATGTTCTAAATCCTAAATATTTTATTGATTCCTTGCCCTGTTCTGCCCTAGAACACTCAGACACCAATTAAACACCTAATCTAAGCTTGTCATTTTTCAGCTCTCTGTATCCTTGCATCAGCTGGTAGTATGTTAAAGCATCGTAATTTCATTGCAAATGCACTCCTGTGGTGGTCTATGGCAATGACTTGGTGCAAGACTTATTACACAGCAAAAACCCTTGGTGTTTTTAATAATGTTAGAAGAGATTAGCAGTGTGAGTTTATTGTGAGTCTTGTGATGAGCCTTAGTTTCATGTTTACCTGAGAAACATGGCTTCTGATTTATTCTTTTTTCCCCCCTTTAAGTGCACTGTTAGACCATTTATATTTACCAAAAAAGCACTCCAAAAGCAACAAAAAGAAAACAACACATCAACAAAAGCACCCAAAGACAGCAAAAAGAAAACAACACTGAGACCAATTTCTTAAATCTCATTTTTCTAGAGCAAACCTCTCAGCAATTTTGAGAGTGTCTTGTCTTACTGGCTTTTGGAAATTAAATGCAGGTAATTCTATGCAGAGTTGGCAACCTGACTTGGAATTTCAAAGGGACACTAAATAAAAAGACTTGAAGCCTGCATTGCTATGAGAGAGAAGAGTTGGCTCCTTCCCGAAATTACAGCTTTCCACCTTCTCCAGGAATACCTGATATCAGTCACAGGTACAGATTTCCCTTCTAACCTAAGCAATTTAACATGGTATTTTGTACACATATTTGCATGAACAAGACTGGCTGAGCATTCACATCAGGAAGCTATATTCTTCTTAAAAAACTATTAAACCATTCAAGTGTTATTTATTTCTTAGATATTTTTGCCTTTAAAAAAAAAAAAATTATTTATTTATTCAAAGATTCACCTTCCTTGATTTTGATCAGATACCAAAATACAGGTAATGAACAATTCTTCTCCCAGTTCACCTTCCAAAACTGGCACGCACAGGCCAGCTCACATGCTAGCCTGATTCACAGACATTTTATTATTCATGAACACTCAATTTGCTGGAAGCAGCAAAGGATCACATGCCATTTGACCCGGTAGCTACTAAACAGAAGGAAAATAAAGCCTTTATGCAAAACAGATCACCCTAAACAGAAATAAGTTAAAACCAGATCATTTCTTATCCTGGCCTATTTTTATCCTCTAACTAAACATAGCATAATCGTGCTCTGTGGGGTAACCAAATCCATGTTTCAGATTAGAAAGTACAAGGGTTAGCAACTACCAAATGCTTCTCACTGGAAATCACATCATGTAACTTCTTCATTCTGCTTTACAGGTACCAGGTTCAATTCAGCCATACTTTCTCAACCTTTCTTTCAAACTTAATCACACTTTCTCTATATTTAACTGAATGCAAATAATGTTCTGTACAACTCTAAGAAATGCTCATTAGCACTGCATCTGAGCCATCAAATCTTATACCCGTGGATTCAGCTTAAAAAGAGAGCAACGTAAAAAGATTTCTGCCTAACGAGTTCTCACCATGAACCCAACCCGTCCATGGCCGAGCAGAACAATGAACAAACAAAATACTTAGAATTTGAACTACAGCAATTTTAGTTCTGCTACAGATACTTCACATTCTGCTCTGTTCCTATTTGGCATCACAGCTAGGGATCAGTTTAATGAAATTGGTATGTAACACAGATCCTTATTTTTATTAAATAGTTCAATGACCTGAAACCAGTACCAAGTGTCAGCATATTATTAGGGATCCTGCATGTTCCCTCTCATCTGAAACAGTGAGATCCTGTCTAGGGTAACTCTTACAACAAGCACACAGCAGCTCCAGAGCCATCACCATTTAACAAAGTCATTTCAAAATGTACTGAGCTCGCTCCCAAAGCAACTTACCCAGAATAAAAACAAATCTTCTTTTCAAACAGCTTAAAACATGACAAAGTGTTTATCCCTTTCTGTGATCTCTTTACTCGATAGCCTGCTTGTGTATATACAAAGCTTCAGGAATCCCACATATTAACAGGTGATTCCCAAATATTCTAAAGCTGCATTATTAACCTAAGAATCAAATCAAAGTGCACCGCGGTATGCATCAAATTTACAGAAGATCATTTTAAGGAGATATGTGGAGGAACATGATAGAATGGAATATTTTTTTTTTATGTAGAATCAGCACCTCCCTGTTTAAAAAAAGAACTCCCATTTCTATAGAAAGAAACAAAAAATAAAGCTATGGAAGACTCACAACCTCCCTCACTGCTAATTCCCAAAGTAGGAGTGGGAATTGAGTCCTCCATGACTTTGCAGCTCTGGTTGATGCAAAAAGCCCGGGAACAAAACCAACAAGAGGGTCAGATAAGACAGCAGGAAACATATACTTTACCATCTCCTGGAATGATGCGCAGGGTAACGGTGTTTCCCGCTTCCTTAATGAGGTTGACGATGTCTGAATGCGACTTGTTGGTGATGGAGCACCCATTCACAGCCAAGATCCGATCGCCTACTTTCAGCTTGCCACAGCGGTCTGCGGGACTCCCTTCAATTATCCGACCTATTTTGTGAGGCATGGCCACACATGCATTTCCCGCTTTTGTATTGGTTTGGGGGTTGTTTTTGTTTTGGTTTGGTTTGGTTTGGTTTTTTAATTGTTTACATACGTGGGAATATGGTGAAGGGGAATCACAGCCAAGATCCGATCGCCTACTTTCAGCTTGCCACAGCGGTCTGCGGGACTCCCTTCAATTATCCGACCTATTTTGTGAGGCATGGCCACACATGCATTTCCCGCTTTTGTATTGGTTTGGGGGTTGTTTTTGTTTTGGTTTGGTTTGGTTTGGTTTTTTAATTGTTTACATACGTGGGAATATGGTGAAGGGGAAAAGGA
>NW_009199741.1:188089-195624 GCF_000690835.1 Fulmarus glacialis | reverse complement strand
AGAAGGTTAAGGGTTAATTAATTAATGCATCAAGCAAAAGTTATTATAGGATAGCTTTGCTGCCAGTGTTCAAAACATTGGCAATCAACTAGTACGAGTGCACAATACTTTACTTCTTTTACAAAAAGGTGTTTTGTTAATCACTCAAAACTCCCCCCACCTTGATTTCTGTTAATAAATGGTGAGATTTTTATAGACTACAACTGCACTTAGCAGCCCCATCATAACCCAAATCCTCAGTTTATTTTTGAACAGAAAAGTTGAAACTGTTTGTAGAAAACACAACCTTCCTCCTCCAAGATTACATCAGTGTCAGCCTCTCAAGTCTTTCTCTAAGTCAACTGCTGTTCAAGCTTCTGCCAATGTTTTGTTCTTTCTCAATTTAGAAAGATAAAATTGTTCTAGGCCTAGGAGGGAGAGCGACTCCCTTTCTACCACGAAGACCCAATCTATCAGCGCTGCATGGGGAAGCAACATGAAACAGTTTTCTTCCATCGTGAATAAAGGTATTACCAGGGAAGGTACAGGACCACTACAGATGGGCCAAGACTGACAAAGGTAACTGTTTGGTGCAGGCATCCACCTCAGCCTCTGTAACCCTTCCCCTTTTATGATCTTAGATGGCATCAGGACGGGAGCAGGGAAGGAATAAGGACCTCCTCATTTAAATATCTCTAAAACCACACACAAAACCATTGAGATGTCTGACACACAGAGCAAGAACACTTTAGGATGAATGCGTTTTGGAGACAAAATTCTCCTCCTGCTCCATGCAATTGTTTGTCCCAAAAACACAGGGTCGTCCATAAAGTGCAGAATTGGGACACAGGGGATACACAGCTTCACTCAGATAAATCCACTGGGCTTTTGTACGGCTTCTTTACACGGGCAAGAGGCCCTCGGGCACGCAGAATGTGATTAAAACCATGAGGTATACAGACTGGTCATCTCATACTTTGCATCCACAATACATTCACCCTCAAGATGCACTTTCCCATCTGTGCTGTAGTCTTTATTTGATTAGCAGTTTGAGATATACATTGCTGCACATAGGACAACACTAGAAAGACCATAAAGAAGAAAAAGCTAAGAAAAGGAATGTGAGCGAGAGAACAAGGTTGGAAAGATGCAATGAAAACTGGCAGAAAGTGTTAATATTAGTTGCAAATGGTAGGGAGATTTTTTTTTTTTCCTTCTTCTACTGTGATGTTAGAAAGTTTCTCTTTCTGGTAATACAAAGCCCCATCCAGTTTAAAGGCTGATTTGAGGGTGTGAGTTCCTACTCTATCCAATCCACTGCACGCAGATGACAGAGCCCACACCAAAGTGACCAAGGTGGGTTTTAGAACCAGTTTGGCCCATCTCTAAATGCTACCCATGAAAGAAAAAAACCACAAAGCAGGTCCAAAGCAAGCACCACGCAGCAGAGGGAACACATCTCATGCAGAGTATTAGGAAAAAGCTGAATACACTTGAAAAAAATTAAAGGAAAAACAGTCACAGTTCAACAGATCTCCACGAGGAGCCCCTGCACAGAAAACTTCCAGTTAGTGAGTATCTTGGGCTAAAGCAAACACAACTCTTTACAACCTCAGGTCAAGGTTTCTCTGCAGAAAAGAGTTAGAGCATAGTCTTCACACAGTATAAGTTATTTACACACGTTTGCAAATACTTGCAGAAGATAAAAGCTCTGTGTCTGGTTTAGACTGAGTTCAGTTTAATCTATATTACAATACACCGTTGTGTTCTGGCACCAAAATACCTATTCTGGAAAAGCAGTTTTCAGCAGCAAGGACAGTACGAGGTAGCCTAGCACCTGAGAACTGACAGAACTCGATGCACCGGGTCTATACTAGGTATTTCCCCCTTGAAATGTCTGCTGCCATGACTGCCCAGAACAGTGTTAGACATGGCCCATGCTACATCAATACAAGCAAAGGAGATGATGCTCCCTTGATTTGTTAGCAATGGCACTGCCAATGGGCAATGGCAGGAAATTTCAGAGAAAAAAGCCTAGGAAAAAAAAAGGGGGAAAGGCCACTTCTTGCCACATGCACCTGCGCGCCCCGGGAACATTCAAGCTGTACAGGGAGACTGCAATGTATTTTGTCTGCAAACCACAACCCTGCTCTGAGAGGAAGTGTGAAGATGGCCAGGGCACTCGTTCCATCTTTCCTTTCCCCCTCCATTCCTATCACACGCCACAGACCAACAGGGAGGGAACACCATTTACAAAGTATAAGTGGATGCTGCCTCTGGCCCTTTTGGAGGAGATGGAAAGGGAAGAAAATAGCATCTCTGACTGGTTTCCCCCTTGCAATGACATTACTGCTCTAGAGCAGGCTGTGCTGTGCACACTTGCAAAACCAGCTTATTTGTGCTTTGCAACATATGACTCGTTTGCTCTGGGGACAGAATTACACCTCTTTTGCAGCAACACCTGTAAATGAGTGCCTGCCTAGCAGAAAGGACTGTCTTCAGAAAGAAACCATGACCACTTCCATTGGGGCAGGATATTAAGTGTGACATCGCATGAACTTCATTTCCCCCTACTCTGAAGAAATGGATTTGGGAAGAGGTGGAAAGGGTCAAAAAAACATCCCGTTTTTTTAACAATACTCTCCATTTTATGTCTCACCAGAAAGCACTATTAATTAAAACTTTCCAGCTATCAGCATGCTCACTCCATAATGAGGATCAGAATAACCCGGATTGCCAAAGAGAAGTTAATCAGTTTAAGCATTACTGCTTTTAAATCAACTGGCTCAATTCCACCATCAGGAAGACATATTTCATTCCACCTGCTCCGTTTCTGCATTAGCAAACAGCATCACTGGGGGGATCCCCGGCTGCTCTTCTGAGAGCAAACCCCAGAAAGGCGTCCAGCTAGCAGGGAGAGCCGGAGCTTCAGGGAGCCATTGGAATTGCCATTGGTGGCATTTTTGCTCTTCAGGCTGGGATTTCTCCTTTTGCTTTTCGCGATTCAGTGCTGAACAAAACCCAGGAGGCAAACAGCTACCAAGTCTTGGCCTCCGATTATGTTATTAATTACATAAATTAGGGCATGCTCATGACTTTCAATTAAACAGATCCCCACTCGCCCCCTTGTGCTGCAGTGCTGAAATCTGCATCTCAGTCAAGGTGTGTTGAAAAAACCCCAAGACTTACCAAACGTCGTCCCCGCCTCTGGCCTGCTCACCGACGAGACGATGACAAAGCCAAACCCCTCGTTTTCGCCGCGGCGGATTTCCACATCGTAGGGCTGGACCACGGCGCTGACGACACCGCTGCCCCCGCCACCACCACTGCCGATGCCACTGGTGCTGCCGCTGCCCGAGCTGACAGTGTTGAGGGAGTTCTGGCTGCCCTGCGGCGTTCGCTTCTCCTCCGTAAGTGAGGCCGGCTGGTTGCTGCTGTGGTGGGAAGAGGCTGGGGACGGGACTTCATTCTCTGCCTTGGGAACTGGGGAATTAAAAAAAGACTGTCTGAGCAAGCTGCATCATTTAGTGCTTGAAAAATGCCATCCATTGAGAAAAAGGTAGAAAAATAAAGCAAATCACCTGCTTTCATCTATAAATCGTGGCCAGAGTGACCAAGGGCTCTGTCTGCTTTCGGATATCACCACCAACAGCTCTGTTTGGTGATGGCACTGACCACATATGCTCATCCTCTCCAGGGTATTCTCATGCAGCCAAAGCCTTTCGCTGCCGAACTACAGCAGCAGTACGGTTAAACCAGTGCAGTGCTGCGTGCTTGGATACTCTGTGCCATTTTAAACCTGAATTACATTAGTTCAGAGGTGCCTCCTTTACATATCATATCCCCACTTCAGTTATATATGAGCAACCATGTATATGTGCGCAAGCCACGAGGAGAGGGAGTAATATCAAATACCCATCACTCAACACCTGTGTATTTTTTAACTCCGTGCTATCAGTTGGGTAGCACTGATTGCTTTTGATTAACGCGATCTTAAGTAATAATAACCACCCATACTAAAGCAAAACAACTTGTGAACCAAGCTTTTCTGGATGGAAGAACCAGCAACTATCATCTGTACAGTCTGGCACAGTCAGGGCGAAACCGTTAAATATTATTAACATTAACATCAATATTAAACAAGTGTTTAACAGCAACTGAAGTTGGAAGTGGTATTAGTTTAAAATCTAATCAGTTACCACAAGGCTTGAAGAAATCTCAAAAAAATTGCTTAGTCCACACTCTGCTCGAGTCAGGGCCAACTATACTTACTGTCAGTCCTGACAGATGTTTGTGTAATCTGCTATTAAATATCTCCCCAGGCAATCTATTGGTTTATACCCAACTTAAATCTTCCCTGCTGCAACATAAGGCTATTATTTCTAGTTCTATCTAGCAGGCATATGGAGATCATATTATTTCCTTCCTCTTTGCAGCAGCCTCTTATAGTCTTGGGGAGTTTAACACCTCCTCCCCCTTCTCTGCTTTAGGCTAAACAATCCCAATTTGTTCAATATTTCCTTGCAGACCACGTTTTCTAGAGCTCTCCTTATTCTCGCTGGTCCTCTGGACTCCCTCCAGTTGGGCGCTCTCCAACTCAAACATGTCTTTCTTGAAGTGCTGGACCATATTGCAGCTAAGCCATCATCTGCTGGGAAATCAGGAGAGTTCCCCTCTGCCTACATCCCAGCACAGTGTTTTTCTTCACCTGAGCCAACCTCAGGTTAAAGCTTGTCGCCCACAATAGCTTCCACTTCTTGCTACTCAGCCAGTTCTCCACAGTCCATTTGGGCAGCTGAGAGCAGCATATTGCACTTGTCTCTATTGAATGGCTGCCTCCACTAATCAGGTCACTCCTCCAATTTGGTGAATCAAAATTAAGTTGAAGATCTTAAAAACAAGAAGAAAATGGATGCCAAACAAAATCTAAACATGTAAACCCACGATCCAAAGAAAAAAAACTTTTAAAATATTCTTGGAAAGGAGTACCTGTCTGCATTTATATACTCAAAGTATGTACTAAACATATAGTATTCTACATATTAAAAATACAGGCTTATAAACTTTCCCCTATATGAATCTCAAGACATGGAGTACCCATTTAGATGAACAATCTTTTTCTATCGGCATATAGATGAGAGGAGGAATAAGGGACCAAAATTCAGGAAGAGGCTTCTCTACAAAGTTATGCTGGAATTTAAAAGCCTGCAAATATAAGGTGAAAGAAGGGATCCTGAATAATTTATCCTAGAGTAAGTGTTCACATTTGAAATGATTCAGAAATAGCTCAGTCTGGAGTAACAAGCCCCTGAATGAAGTATCAAGGGTTTTTATCGAGATGTCTCATGAATCTAAATATTTTATGGTAATTTCCAGCCTGGAGGCTGTTAAACTGGACAGAAAATCTACACACAAAAACAATACCAATATTCAGCTGCCCTTCCCCTTCCTCCCAAAGCTCATCTCCTAAAGCTTCTCTCACACTGGCAGCTCTTTGTAAGGAATGAGAGAGAGGCTATTAGAGGAGAGACATAACCCAGCATCCACAATGGGAAGAAGGAAAGAAATGAGAAGTGAACATTTATTTAATATTGTGCAGAAGAAGCTCAGCCCTGGATAAACATACAGAGCTATTTTAGAGGTACTGTTCTAGTCCTAACTTCTACTGTGGGTCTAATTTTCAACCTGAATGTTATATTGGTGCTCTTTAAGATTAAAGTACATCACTGCCTATTTTTCTGCTGATGCCTAAACTTGAAAAGCTGTATAATGCCCCTTCTTTTGAACAAGTGAGCTAAACTGAATCCCACACTCGAGCTCCCTAAAGGGACTCACAAGAAAAGGCAGCATCCCAGTGTTACTCTCCAATATTATGCATAAGGTCACATGTCATTTAGAAAGCTCATGCTCGTGTCTTCATTTCCTTTGTTATCAGGACTTTTTTGTGTCACTAATCTGGGTGCCACCAGGCAGTGTCTCTTCTCTCTGCATCTCTGTCTTTCTGCCAGCTGTTTTTTTGTCCATTTAGACCATACACTTGTGCGGTGTGTGCACAACACCTAGCATAACGCAGCACACAGAAACCTCTCTCTTACAGCAAACACGCACACCCTGCACTACCAGAACCAATGACACTTAGAGTTTTGCATCCTGCAGTTAGTTGACTACATGGTACAACCTCAGTTGAAGCTTCTCCTGTGCCTGGGACATTAGCCATCACACACCAATGCCCTCACTCGCTCTCTGCCCTTGCCTCCCCTCCTGGAGACTCTTCAGCCTCTTTTCCCTCACTCCCAGTTTAAGGGTGGCTATCAGGCAGCACAGTTATTTTGGGAAGAAAACAGAAGACACAGGCAGTCAGACACAGTGTCTGCTGCTGCATGAGTCCACCTAAAACTGATATGTTGCAACTGAACAGTTCCCCGTTTTATCAGAAACCTTCAAGAAGACTGGAGAAGCCAACGGAGATTGAGAGTCTTGACTAGAAACAAAATATTTGAAACTGATTTGATCAAGAACAAAAAAGACTAAAAATAGCCAAAAGAGGAAGAATAACACTGTATCCCCTGAGTTCTCCCAGTATTACAAGGAGGAGCTTTTGTTCTTTAAACTGTTTGCTGAACAGATGGAGTCTGGCAAGAAAATTTACCCCTGCAGAGAGACACTGCAGCCTACCTGTGTAAACCACTTTGCGCCTGACGGTCAGATTGACATGACCTTGTTTGGCTGCCTGTTGCATAAGCTGGACGACAAGCTGGTGCGATTTCCCGACAACAGGCGTCCCATCCACACAGATCAGTTCATCACCCGATCTCAGGCGGCCGTCAGCATCAGCAGCACCCAGCGGTACAATGTGGCCGATGTAAATCTGATGAATTAGTACAAATAGGAGAAAGGAAAGAAAGAAAGAAAGCAAGAAAAAAAAAAAAAAAACAGTGATAAATGAGAACTAGCTCAACAGCCAGCTGGAAGTAAGGGGCACTGGTAGTTGGACCCAATTTAGTAGGGAAATTGTTGACAAACATCTGCTGGTCAGGAAAGTTGCTCCTGCGAAAGCAGCTCCATGTGAATATAGCCACATTGTGAAATTGTAATAAACTGACATCTTGTTTCTTTAGGCGGTCCATTCACTCTAATCACAGATAGCCTTGGGAAATGTGTTCAACCAGACAGCGACCAGAGAGGAAGATGGTTAAAAGCACTGAGGGTCTTGTCAGGGAGGCTGAGATTGAGTTATCCTTTCAGTTGCCTCTAGGGTTTACAAGCTCCGTACCACGCGACTGTCCACTAACTCAGTCTTGGTTTATCTTCAGTGAGTTCTGTGGAGTTACTCTAACATGAGAGGAATTCATGGCCTCTCTTTCCGTAAACGAGCAAAGTAATTTTGGCAGGGAAGTATGTGGAAATTTATGCTGCCACTATGTAGCTTTGACCTGTGCAGCACATGAAAGACCACGTGTTTGTAGCCTGACACCTTCCACAGGCACTGGATTTATGGCAAAGTTAAGTGAATTCAAGGAGGGAATTGAGCAAATAGAAAACCTGACACTCTAAGA
>NW_009199741.1:148364-188058 GCF_000690835.1 Fulmarus glacialis | reverse complement strand
TCCAGGCAATTTCAGACCTATACGTTTTCATTTGGGCTAACACAAAAACAGGGAATACCAGGGGAAGCCAAACCCATTTCAATTATCGGAGTTTTTGTTTGGTTTTTTTGAGGGAGGGTGGGGAGGAGTTGCGGGGTGTAAATACATAGCCCACTAGTTACTTTAATAGAGATGCCGTGGCGCAGTTCTGCACATCTGTACATGCTACTACCGTGATTCTGGAAGATGTCATGAGTTAAAACAAGACCACTTCTAGATGTACTCACAGGTTCTCCAGGCTCATTTCCACCTAGAATCCTAAATCCAAAACCGGTTTCCTTTCTCCATAGAAAGATATCCTGCTCTTGGTAATCTGGAACTGCAGGGAAAGAAGGAAAACTAATTTTTAATCAAAAACCCACACCTTTATACCCAAATCAGGACTACTCTGATGTACGCGTAGGGGGATCTGCTGCACAGTTTTACTCTTTAAATGAGGCAGTCTTGAATTTTTAGACATAATTAAGAACATTTATAAGTTTAAATACTAAAGGAGTATTATTTCAATCACTACTAAAAATTAGACGGTGGTTTCTACTTTCTAGGTGTCTAATTGTGACTTGCCATTTGTTTATCACTATAGTATTTCCTTCCATCAATACCAGCATCATTACCCAGTGCAAGAGCCTCTTCCAAATCATCAATAAATAAATGTGTACAATAGAGAATCACTCTGCCAGAAACAATACAGCTGCCTCCTCTTTCACGGGAGACAAAAGAGCCACTTGTTATGACTTCTACTGTTTAATTAACTTTCAGAAGCATAGTTTGCTATCTGTCTACTGACACTGCTTTAAATAACTATGGGACAGATCCCCAGTTGGTGTAAAACAGAAGGGCTCTACTGAAAGCAAAGCAGCTCTCCTGACTCGCACTTGCTTGAGTACGGGCTCTGTAAAACCACTGAACAGACAAAACCAGCTGGAAACATAAAAAAGCTCAACCTTACCTACTCATTAGTATGGAACACCAGCAAGGTTTTTACAATGAATATTACATACAGTGAAGTACTAACCTTGAAGTGTGGTTGAACAGTAATGTTTTATATTAACTTATTTGTGCTTGCTTTCATCCCTTTTTTAAAAATGCAAAATTAATTGCTAACATTAAATCATATCAGAAGACAACTTCAGGTTCATCTAATATTTATTGGTTACTATCTGTAACATAGACTAATTTTGTAATGATCCCCTCCCAAAATTTGCAATTAATGATAAAAAAAGCCGCCTAGAGTCAGCCGCCTAGACCTTTAGTAAAGAAACCAAAGTATATCGTTCAGGAATGTAATGTGCATACTCAGATACGGGATGCAACACGTTAATCTAGCTTTCTGTATCTGTGAGCAGATAAACTCGTTGTTTTCCATTGACACCAGTGAGTGTCAGACTAGGCCCTAATTGCATTTTACACTGTCGGTGCCTGTTTGCGCAAAGGTTTGGGTCTAGTCATCTGGTGCTTTTCAGTGCTGAGACTTTTGGCTAGCTCTGATGGTCTCTCTTCAATGACTCAACAGGTTTAAAATATAATATGAATTTAAGACCTAGGAATACTAAAAAAATAAAAGAACAGGTGAGTGCTAAGGCACAGATGTCTGCTCTGATATTTTCATTCAAACTGGTTTATAGCCATTGGTTTTATATATCATATTTTCACATTTTGATTACTTGCAGTCATAAACTAAGCTTAAGACCTGTGCATATTACCTTACTGAACTAGAGGTTAATTTTTGTCCAGATACGATTACAGAATAATCAGGCGATGAACACGCTGGAAGCCTGCGTGGTTCATCTGTTCAGGCGAGCTGGCTGAAGGCAGCTCGCCACCATACAGACGTGCGGCACAACAGCAGAACTCAGACAATGAATTAATTGGTGTTTGTCACTGCCTTCAGCGAGGGGGAGCGTGAAGAGCAGACACATTCGGAAGCGCCTCTCCAGCACTTCGCAGGCTTTTTTGGCAAAGGCTGGCCCCAACCAATTAGTAGTGTGTGTTGGATCTGTCAGAGGCAAAATGGCTTCTGCAGAGAGCTTCAGCGTGGGCCCGTTTCCTCGGCATCTCTCAACACCTTCCCATTTGTCAACTCTCCAGTCTCACTGAACGATGCCTTATGTTCCTGGTTGGGGTACAGCTAGCCAATTAATGGCCGCTGGAGATAAGAGCAAGCCGAGGCGTAACGGCGGTGTCAAACCAAAGCAACAAAAAAAGACAAGTCTATACCCAAAGAAGCAAGTTCATTCATGTAACGCTCCTTCCGCTGGAAGGGCTACAGAGAGGTGAAACACAGATACAACAAACATACAGACAACACACATTTACACAGCGTGAGTACAAACCGAACAAAACTCCTTTTACCGCTTTTTGCACCAACTCTGCAGTACGGTGATTCACTGGCACAGCCCAGAAAATCCCATCCACCTCTGTGCTTCCATACAGCTGAGATGGGACCCCCTGAGGCTCTCCATACGGGAGAATTACTTTAGGTTCTCCATTATTCGGTAGCGCTTCAGAGGAGCCACTTTCCTTACTTAAAGGGAAAATTTCATGGTGGTGCTGAAACTTTGTTGAAAACGAATGAAAAATGGCCTCCAGGAGTCATTCACTGCATCTTTGCACCTTGACCTGCTCTCAAGCATGTCTGACTCTTTCTGAAAAAATGTATACATAGCCCAAATGGGTAAAACTTGCCAGTCTGCTCGTCCTGAATTAAACCGGACCATTTGGAGAGCGTTGCAAAAGTGGTAAGAAGAGTTCCGCTGGGGCCGTGAGGAGGAATGGAAGGAGAGGTAAATGCCACTGCCCCATCGACGAGCCATGTGGGCAAACTCATGGTCGAAATGGGAACATGATACCCCCTACTGCTGCCTACAAAATCTGCCGCTATCCAGTACACAGTAAACCAAGTACTCTGCACCTTCAGGGTTAACCTTGGCATACGGCCCTGCCAGACTCCCTTGGTGATGAAGAGCCCCCCGCCACAGAGCAGCAATGACACCAGAACAAGACATCACAAGACACAGATATATTCTCGGCACAGTCTTACATTCTCCAAAACTCGTGGAATTGATTTCTCTCTCTCTCTCACCCTTGCTCAGTCCAGTTGCAGGCGAAGGTGACATAGCTGTAATATTAATTTTACAATTTTGCAAAGCTTAATGTATCTGCTTTCTTGTTAGTTCATTTAATTAATTTTGACTGTATGGATCATGTTAGGCTTTCATGCATAAATTGCTAAGGTTATAGCTACTATGGATTATGACATACCAACTTTCACATCTATTTGCACATGCCTGTGTACATGTGGATATGTACTACACACACACACATATGAGAATTTATACATTTATGCACATGCATGCAGGTATATTTGAAGACCTCTTTTTTCTCCTCAGAGGAAGAATCTCTTCAAGAACACCTTAAAAATACTTTTCTACAAAAAAATTTCCATCATCATGACACAGTTAGTTTTCCAAATGGAAATACCTTTTTCTAATGTTAAAAGAAATTCTAAATATGTGGTGATGAACAATGAACACAGTGCTTAATTAGAGGTCATTTTAATCAAACTTTCTGATACAAACTTTAACAATTATCTTACATGTTATAAAAAAAAAAATCTGCCCAGTGTGATATCAGTTTCAACAAAAGATGGATTCAAAAATAATCAGTATGAGCTTCCTTTAGTCACTAGCTCATTTGAGGCAGCAGCACTTTCAATGACTCATAGCTTGGCAAAGCACAAAAGTTTTAAGGCCCAGATTCAGCAAAGTATATAAGGACAAGTCTGAAATTAAGAGTGAATAGTCTCACTGAAGCTGATGGAGAGTTTCAGTGCTGAAAAGTCCTGTGATTTAGCCATAAATCTAATGAGATTCCGTATTTGCAGGAAAGCCCTGTTTTCTAAACTATCCCACTGCAGAGGAATTCCAGTTTTTCTGTCTTTTCCTTTTAATCAACCCTTCTAGTGGCACGGAAAGCTTTCGAAAGATGGCTTCAGCATGTTCTCGACAAGATGACCAAGTTCTGCCACGGAGGTTTGGGGAAGGCGCGATGCCTCGACTGAGCCACGGACCGGGCTGGTGCCAGAGGAACCCCAGCAAAGTCTGCCCACCCCCCAGCTCCGTAACAGCTCAGCAGCCTCTGCTGCTCACGCAACCTCCTGCAAGTACGACGGTCTTTTTTAGCAAGATGTTCTCTAAGGGCATGGACACATCTGTGTGCCCAAGTGTACCACTGTGACTGTTTGTCTCCTATTAATAGGACATAAACCCTACCAAGAGGCTTTTACTAACCATCATCTTTAAAGTCAGTCTGATCAGAAGGCGGCTGCAATTTCCTGAGAGTATTTTTCGTTTCTATTTTAGGGAGAAGTATCTAATGTTTGGTATCACTGTGCAAATATTTTTAATTCTATGTAATTGCTGGTGAGTGAACGCTACACACTGGGGTCAAGACTTGTTTGTATTACTTTGATTAGATTTGGGGAGAGAAAATCCTACCAAATAAATCATGTGCCTGAAAATAAAATTCAAATATTAACGATGACTTAGAATATTTTAAAAGCTTTAAAAATTATCTATCGTGTTCTGCTTTACTTTTAATTAAATGCTTAAGCCCTTCAAAGGGATTCATTAACACATCTGCAATTCAGATTAATTCATTTTGTCACTGCTGTTTTGACAGATGGCCATATGTAGGATATGGTATTTTGCAAAGCAATCAGGCCACATGAGAAAAATTTGACAACAGATTGTGTTAATCTTTAAGGAAGTTTAATAATACATTGAAAAATAAAAAGCATATTATAAAAATATATTTTTCGATAAAATAGTGCGAGATTTCAGAATTGCGGTTCTCTGATAAACTATTCAATTGCTGTCTCTCTCACTGAGTGCTCTTCACGTATGTCACTCCTGGATCTTGGAACTGCTTCAGTGTTTAAACCTTAAGGGTTTGTCCTTCTCTCTGATTCATGTACACAACTCCCACTAGCAGCAATGAGTTACCCATAAAGAGGAGCTCAGACAGCTAAAACTTAGCACCAGCAAAGAGTGCATTTGTTATCGCCACCAAATGATCTGTTTTCAGATTCACTCAACACAAAGCCAGCTATTCTCAAAAGTCTTAATCCAGCAAAGAATTGCGACTCTGGGCCAGACTGCAGCACAGTATTTGAGCTCAGCCTTAGCCTTAAAGCATCCAAGTCCCTTTAGGTTTACAGCTTGAAAATAAGCTTCCTTGGACTGGAGCCCAAGCACTCGGTACCTTGCAGGCCTGATCCCTCCACCCAGGGGAGCTGCATGTGAAGGAACTTTAGCCCTTATTTGTTGAATAAAGTTGCAGTTCTCATCTGCTGCCACTCAACCAGAGTCCAGACACAGTTATGGAGCCATTGCTTAGCTTTGCATTATTAATTCTAGCTTAATTTGTTGTCTTTTTTTTTTTTTTTTTCTTCCCTCCCCTAAACAGGCAACATCTGTGGCTCTCCTCCGCAGAATCTGAGTACTTCCTGACATTAAGATACATCGGGTAAATAAAAAATACATGCTTTTACAAAATTATGGGTTATCTGGTGCTTTTGAACCAAATTCTGCTCTACCAATGGCTTCAGTGAGACAAGTCACATAAAAAATATACTCTTTTTTTTATGAAATACTGATCCAAAGAATACTCAAAGAAAGGAAGGACACATTTTATCAATTCTGAAAATTTAAAATGTTGCCTATGTGCTTTCCATGTCTACATTATTATTATTGATGTTAATAACAGTGGGATGCACTCCCAGTGAAAAGGCAGTAGGTGGTCATTATAGATTCAGCACTTCTTAGAAACATCCTGGAGACGATGTATTCATACATTGAATGAAACCTCTTTATATTATTATTTTTAGATGAAAAAAAGATCTGTCTGGGCTGCGGCTAATGAATTCATCTTTTGGTGTCAACTGATCTGATGCTCTAAAATTCTGTCTTTTTTAACTTCATCATATACTTCAACACAAAGGGTTGTTGCTGTTTTTCAGTCCACTTGTCGGGGATTCAAAACCCTGCCTCTCAAAAGTACATTTTATAATCCTTTTCAGGTTTATTAAAATTTAAGGCCATGAATCAACAGAGAGCAAGCCCCGGACTGGGCAGCAGGAAGAGCCTGGGGGAGCTGAGCTGGGGCTCCTCGGGCAGCGGGTGCTTCTAGGACCCACCAAAAGCCCCAGTTACAGGATGCATCAGCCAATCTCAGCACTGGCACTAGGGTGGCATCCTCCTGCTGTACATCAGATATGCATTCAGCTCCGCTCACGTCTTCATCAGAAGGATGCAGAGGGAGTCACACCTAGCACCCAAGGCTACGGATGTCATGGGAGAGGAGATGCTAACCTCAGTCCCAAAGCCAAAGGGAATGGGTGCTCAAGCAAAGAAGAAAGCAACGATATGACGGTATCACTGCCAGCCAAAGGAGGCATTGGAGTTAAACTGAACCGCAGCTGGGTAAAAACACGAAGAACAGCACACGTGGAACAGACAGACAGTGAAACTGGAGGCCCAGGGAACTGTTTCTCCCATCCTGCAGTCTGCGGTGCTCCATGGCAGCAGAGCTCCCTACGAAGGGTCCAAGCGCCACAACAGCCGGTGCTTGGGCAACATTGGGAAGTGAGTCTCAAAGGGATGATTCATGTTCATAACAGAGCAGCCACCAATTGCCCATTTCTCATGAGACCAAACACAGGGAAAGAAGAGGCGCCAGGTTTCAGCTGTGAACCACAGTCTCCATTTATGAGACCGGGGAGAGGGATGAAAGGTGACGGCTTGGCAAGGGAAGGAGCAAGACCTGACCACTGACCTCTAAATAAAACCACAAGTCACACTTTGGGATCAGACCGTGACAGAAGACAGAGCATGTCCAACTGCCTTTTTCTCTTAGACTGTACCTCTCCTGTTTTTCTTCACCTTTCATTAGGTGCAGCAAAGCCATGTCACTAGGTAAGAATGCAGGTTAATCCCCAGGGACTGTATTTCACTCCAGGTTAGGTTTGGAAATTCATAGGCTCTTGGACACTTCTAGTGGCACATGCTTACAAGGAGACATGACCATATCACACTTCTGCTATTCTCTATCTATGAAACCAAGAAATCTCAGAAAACACCTTCCTGGGAAGGAAATGGCAACGAGATGAAAAGGTGGTAGAAAAGCACTGATGTTCAAACAGGTAGGTCTCATCTGCTAGAAAAGACAGGCAATAAGGATTGAAGCAACAGAAGAGAATCAACCCCACTACAGAGACGCTGGACCACGGAGTGGTGAGACAGGGAAGCTGAAGGTGCGTAGCAGATCCCAGTCTAGCAAAAGGCCCAAGCAGAGAGGATTGTGGCACAGGGAAAGATGGGGTGTGGGAAACCAGCAGGTCAAGAGACCGCGAAAATCCCTCTGGAAGGGCTCTAATCACGGACAAGGATAAAACCTCTACAAGATACCTGCAGCCATTGAGGAAAAAGGGAGGATGTGGAGGTGGACACAGAAGGGCGACTGCCTGCCTGTGCACTTCAGGATTTCTCTGGCCCAGCCTTGGGTTTTATCAGGAAAGACAGGCAGGAGTTAGGGCTGCTAAGCTGATACTAATGACTAATTAGTATGAGTTAAACAGTTAATTAGAAATTAGCAAAGTAGCTGCAGGGGGTCAGAAGCAATGCCAGCACAGTGCCTACGGGAACCACGTGAGCTGAGCAAGGGTGATGCCGGTGCCATGGGACAGCCTCAGCCTTGTCCATCCAGGCAGGAGAGGGAGGAGCTCTGCCCACAGCTCTGCAGGGCTGAAGCATCACCGTCCCTCAGCTCTTGCCCCTTTTTCCTATTTCAACAAGATGCACGTCCAAGTTTCATCGCTGCACTTCTCTGTAGAGCAGCATCACCCGGCCCAAGAGCCCACAGGGTCAGTACACCTAACCCCTGGGAAGGGAAGGAAGCAGCGCACAGAAGCTGAGACACCTACAACTGCATTGCTGAGACATTCAATCCGAAGAGATGCATCTTCAGCCAAGAAACTGTGACTCATGATTTAATTTTTCCAGGACATAAGATTTCAAAGTGATTCATTTGATCAGGAAAAAACAGTCCTACCATTTTTCATTCTGGGGTAATGTTCATTTCATACTGGTTTTAGCAATTTCCAGTTAGCACAATAAAATCAAACTCCAGGTGATACTCTTACAGCACCAAGACTTTGAAGCTCCCTTTTCTGTAACTAAAGTAACCATTGCTTTTGAAAATGAACCTAATACTCTAACTCCTTCTTTAAGAAGCTTTTACAGATTTGATCATCTTCAGCAGTGCAATTAAAGCAAAGCCAGCATGCTTATTTTGTTTGCAGAGAAGAAACGGATTGAAACCATATTTATAGTCTTGGAGCAAAGTCAAGGCACTGCTGAACTATTAGCCAAGTGTGCAGATTATTAATTGCCATAAAAGCCACTTACAATATGCATTTGATATCTGTATTGTTAAAGTGTCCACTCTGGTCAAAGTAAAATGGCTCAGCTGGATTTTCTCCTCCCCAGGGTGAGACTGGAAAACATCTGATATGAATTTCAGCAAACTAAATACTTCCCTTCCTTACTGAAATTCCTATGCTTATCAGACAATGAGTCTTAACCTCAAAAAAGAGTTTAGGATCTGGATAACAAACTTTGAAATTCTCCTTCAGCCTGATTTAAAAGCAAAATAAAAAAACCAGGGGAAAAGATGGTCTTTAATTTTAAAGGGATTTTTCGTATTAAGCTTTGGTCTAAGTGCCCTTTCCTAGAGATGATCTAAATTCCTTCCTCATCAGAGAGGAAACTGCACCTCTATCAAGTAGATATCACTGACAGATACCAAATTAACAAACTGAAGCCTTATATTTTCAACATAAATCTAAAAGACTCAGTTCTTCGCAAAGAAAATATACAGAGAGCAGCTGCCAGAGCCGTAGCCTTAGCAACCACACCTGCTTCATACTCACGTCGGCTTTCATACATGCTCCTGGACTGGGCCCAGATTTTGAATGGATCTGGCTTTTTCTGCCCAGAACTGTCCGGTTGATCCGCAGCCGGCGCCTCCGCGGCGGTGTAGTCCGGCAGCACCTGCGTGCTGTGAATGGGGGAAGCGGTGTGCCCGCTGCGGTGGCTGGAGACGCTATGCTGAGAACTGTTTTGGCTGTCTTTCCTTTCAAGTGGTTGCTGTAAGGAAGAAAGCGAGTGGAAAGAGAGAGAACAGACGGTTATTGGTCTTTGAGTGGGTGTTTTCCATCAATTTTTCTCCCTTCTTTGATCAGGGTTTCTGCATGCATATAAGTAAATACATAAATCACGGTTTTGCTGCCACCAGTTAATGCTGGGTACAGTTAAATTCCCCGATGACAGATTTTGATAGGTAGACTGACAGAAAGAGATATGCAAAACAAAGTCATTTATCATATAAAAAAAATGCAGTTCTCCATCTCACACATAAAACAAATCTAAATCTCATTATAGGTTACTAGTTTCAGTGCACTTATTTTTTCCTACATTAAGGCAGAAAAACTCAAAAACCTTCTACTCACATAACATTACGGTCTAACTTGAGCCTGCAAGAAAAAGGAAAAACTACCAAATTTCACTGTGAAAACTTAAACACTCCCTCTGAAACAGATGCAAGCACAGCCCTTACTACGAAAGATCACTTTTCCTCTGCAGCTCTTGCAACCCCCACATCACAAGTGGGTGGACAACAGAGTACCACTTTCATGTCTCTGCTTCCCAGAGCATCCACAGGATTACAGCAGACCTTCACAAAATGTGAAAACGTCTATTTGCTGTTTGATTTCCTTGTTTTAATTCAGCATATTAAAACAGGAAAAAATACGTCCACCTAAATTCAAGGCTTATTCAAAAGCAGTATGTCAAGAGCTCTGTCTGCTCAATATTTAGCTAAGCAGGGTACATAATTCTTAACTCAAATTCACAACGGTGTGCTCAAATGAAGCACAAGACACATTTGCATTGCCTGAATTTGTACTACTCAATATGCAGAAAAATCCTCCCTCAACAAGAGCTCCCCAAAATGTGCAGCAAATGCTTTTTAATGCTCTTTTGAGATGACCTTGGGTTGGCATCAAGGTCGAGTCCAATCTCTTACCTGCTCCAGAACAGGGAACTGGCACGTTCCTGGGGCTGCTGTGACGCAGAGGGCGGCCGTAAAAATAGCATCCTACAGGTTGTTTTTACAACGTCCACAATTTCCTGGCCAAAAGGGGTCAGCCCCTCATACCAAGAAACCTCAGACAAAAATTTAAAGCCTCTGCTGGCATTGGGTACTCGAATACATGGCAACAGGAGTCTCTGCTTTCAGGGACTTCTCCACAGAGAACCAAGCAAGGGTTGGGAGAAAAGCCAGCGGCAAACCCAGAGCAGATCAGCACGGGGGGCTGAAGTGCACACAGGTCTGGGGACCCCCTCCTTTACTCTGAACGCGAAACTCCAGGCGGCCAGTGTTCCATTATAGCACGGCTGAACGAATTACAGAGGAGAAAGTCACCATACGGAAGTGCCCTCTTTTTGAGTCTTAATAATAATCTCTTTTTTTTTTTTTTTTTAAGTTGCACGTATTTTTAGATTTACACTGAGGAAAAAAAAAAGCTCCAACAGCCCAAATGACTTTGACCTCTCATCCTTACATTCAAGTTGTTGATCCACTACCAGCATTTTTTAAATACCTTGATCGACTACAATGTGAAATTGCTTTTGTCCTTTAAAGCAATTTTGAACAAAGCATACGTGCTGTGATTATTCATCTGCAGACTTTCAAATACAAATATCTGAACCAATTTCAAACATTTTTAGCTTTTTAAGTGGTAAAAGAAGCTAATTCACATGCTGCCCTTCAGTCTTTAAATGAAGCCGTTTTAAAACATCTATGCTGTGGATAACCACTCCTTTGTAACTTAAAAATAAAAAAAAAAAAGAAAAAACACTTTACAACTCTCAGTCCAGCCATCTGGATTGTTTTGTTTGTTTGGCCAAACTACTAAAATAACTACAAGCATCCTGTGAAACTTCAGGACAATCTCACTGGAAATAGCTGGTTTACAGAAGTTGGAGTACAGGGACTAAAATGTGAAGCTTTATTCAGCCCTTGGGGAAATGTTGAGAACTCTCTGAAAACTTTCTGATTTAAAAAGAAACAAGGTTTCAACTTTAAAAAGTGTTCTCACTTTATGATATGAAAGATCTAAACATTGAACAAACTATGAATTATATTTCATATTTGGGTTGCAAATAAAAGTGTCAGCATATCTCAAGCAAAACCACCTCTAATTAAATTAGAGTTGAAATTGCAAATACACAGGCATTTTGCAAGAAATAGGGGAAAACTTCTTCAGAGGGACAGTTGTTTTTCCAAACAATACTCCTTTAAAAAGCCTGAAACATCTCTACTTAGGAGTTGAAGAGGGGGGCAGAGAAAGGGGAACACAATCATGGAAAACATGACTATATGTAATTAAATTAATTCAAGACCATTAATTGACTTTCACATCACCAGAAAGGTTTGGGGCCAAACTTTTACACGTGCTGTAGCAGCTTCAGCACATCATCATCAGCAGGACTTGCAGGGGTCTGACTGCCCTGCTCTCCATGGTGCTCCTGCAACGGGGACTGCCCAGATGAAGAAGTTTGTGCCTTGGTGCACACGAGATGCACCCAGGAGATGGTCCCAAGAGATCTGAGCTGACGATATGCCAATGACAGGATGGCTTCTCTATCTCCTGCCTCATTCCTAGCTTTGGGGCCGATCCTCGTGGGTCCGGATCTGGCTGCCCAGCTCACCCAGCTCACACACAGGCAGGAAAGCAGCTAAATGAGGGCCAGGTGAGCACAGGGCTGTTTGGTGACAGACTGCTGCAGAGCGGGCGGTTCAGACCTCACCCTGAGATGCTGATCGTGTTTTTCAGCGCAAAGTAAAGCAAATCAGCTGAATCGTGTTGACTTCTGACAGTAGCTACAAGAGCATGGGGCACTGAACTACCCAAGAGCACCCCTGACCTTCCAGAGTCTATGGTCTTCTCCAGAGCTGTGGATAAGCATAAATAGCTTGCCAGAAAGACTCTTGACCAAAAAGTGGCTAAAAATCAAGACTACGATGACTACCTTGGGTCCATTTAGGCAGATTGCACACTTAAATACAGGTGATGGGAAAAAACAATCACCTTGGGACTATATTACAGCCATGACAAAATAAATACGTGGAAAGCTGGAGCTTCTTGTTCTCTGCTCAAGTGCCAGGTCTGAGATGCATGGCCTGTGCCAGCTTCTCTACGCCCTTGCTGAAACTTCGCAGTGCTCATCCTGCAAACCATAAGATGAAGAAAACGTACTATTGGGATGAAAGTCTTTTCTAGCTGCCCTTTCCCCACTGGTTGAGGTTAACAGGAACGTCAGCATGGCTCAGATTTCCGGGTGCAGCTGCGGGGGCAATTGCTGCAGAAGAGGGGTCAGCAGCGGTCAGGGTTTGGGCATACTTCAGCCTTCCAGGATCTCTTCCCTCCACTGTGAAATCCCGTTTTCAGCCACAGGCACTCCATTTGCCGACCTGAAAGGCAGCTTCTCTCTCAGCAGAGAGGTTGAGTGAGCCCACACTGAGCACTACATCGTCCTTTGATTATGGAGAGGGAAGCAAACAGCAAAGGCGATGTGAGCCAGGGAGCTTAAAGCTGTTGTGCTTCAAAAGGAGACAGAAGGAAAACTGCTTACAAAAGTCTCCAAGTGCCTGCAAAATGCTACAGATACCCACATAGCAGAGACCAGTTTGTCATTCAGGCTAAATGAAAGAGTAATTAAATGTTACTTTGTACAGCGACTGCTAAAACAACCAAGGCCTATGACACGGCTGAGAGGTGGCTGCAGGCAGAGATGGGACACTAATTATTAGCAGCAGTTGTGTATGTCTGTGTCAGGCAGAGAGAAACCCGCAGCAGAAGAGGCGATGGTGGCAGGGAACATGTCCTGCGGCATGAACGGACACCAAAGCTTTTTGGCACAGGATTTTCCAGGCATTAAACTGCAAGAGAGAAGAGTTGCTGTGGTTTCCTTCCGCTGCATTTCAAGGTGGGGGGACAAAATGTACTCTGAATGACGAGGGATGTGTTGTACGAACACTCATGCTATGGAACCTACTTCTCCTCCTGACAAAAACAGGACATCAGCAGAGCCCCAAGTGCTGCCTATCCACCCGATATATGTGGCAAGTCTCTTGTCAGGGACAGGCTGTGCATAGGAATTGCATTTTTGGCCACAATTCAGCTATGCTGACAATGTATTTATTTACACCCAAAAGAAAAATAAGATTTTTGGAAGAGCTTAGCACTTTCTTCCCCCTGCAGTGATCCTGTCTTCTGATGATCTAGCTGCAGATTTTGTGCTCTAGAGCATTTTGGAGAAGCTGGTCCTGGCAGCGACAGCAAACTGAGCTGGAAATGGGAATCTTTGCCCCCTTGTGGAGTATTTTGATGCAAGCAACATAGGGAAAAAAAAGAAAAAACAAAGTTTGTTTTCATCCATGTTATACCAGGATAATTGCAGGGGAAATTGCTATACTGGAGAACTTGCACACTGAAAATGTATATCCCCAGAGGGTCAATACAAAAATATTATCCATTTTCATCTAAAGAAGAATCAACGGGAAACTGAAAACAAAGCAGCAGCACAGAGAGCTGCTGTTAGCATATCGTTGGTGGAGAGAAAGAGGGAAGAAAGGACTTGGAAATGCCCAGTCCCATGTATGGCTGCAAACTTTTTTTTTTTTTACTAATTTGGCTTTTCAATCAAGGTTGAAAAACTCTCCTTAAAAACCTGAGAAAAAGAGCAAAGCTCATCAGAAGATACACACAGGCTGAAAAATAGAGCCCAGGAAAACTGAGCTCAAGGCAGAAAAATATTCCCAGATGGTGTCACAGCCCCAGCACTAACAAACCTCTCCAAGGGGCCAAAACACCTCCTCCCAGCCGGAAGGTATCCAACAGCTTGAAGTCGGCCTTTTGGGAATACGGGATTGGGGCTGATAGCTAAAAATAGGGCTTATTTGAGAAAGAGACAGCCGTTTGCAGTCAGTTGGGAGTGTGTCCGGGCTCTGGGAAAGGATACGAGGTAACAAGAGAGGGCTCGTCACTGTGCTGAGCAAAGCAGAAGAGGATGGAGACCTGAGCTCGTGTTTTCCCCGATGCAGCAGAAGAAACAAAGAATGAGCACAAATTAAGATTGGGCCAACTGCTCCTGTCCTGGATGGACACTGTCCTCTAACTGCAGCTAATTTATTAATCAAGGAATGTAGGAAAACATTTCCTCTGCATCGGGCAAAGGGAGCGGGGGAAATGGGCAGCACGTTCAACCCAAGCCCCACAGCCAGCCCTGTGGCGCTGGGGACAGCCCGCGGGTGCACAGCTCAGCCGGCAGCACCCACATTCACCCAACAGCTTCAAGCGCAGCAAACCATCCCTGGGAAATGCCGGGGCAGGGCGCAGTGGGACAGCATCCCAGCCGGGGAGCTTGCCTGGGGGGGCAAGGGGGCAGGCCTGGCTCTCCCCTGCTAGGACAAGAGCAAGAAGGAATCTTCATGGCCAAGAGGGCCGAGCTCCCCTCGCCCCGCAGCTGAGCACCAGCCCTGCAACTAAACCGAGGAAGGAAGGTGTTAAGCAATACCACTGCTTTTATGCTTTTGACCATTGCCTTGGCCACACGAGCTCTGCTGGTGGTGTAAATCCATCCCAGACAGCCCTGAGGACAGTTTCCTCCTCTGCAAACGGGTGCCCCAAGGCGCTTTGCTCTAGGTTTCCATGTTCAACCCGTGCACATCACCGATGCCTGGGAATGAAGGAGCGGCTGTGCCGGCTCTGACGCGCTCTGCTCTGCCCCTCCGAGGAGCGGTCGGTCATTAAAGCTGCACAATGCGGCAGTGTAAAACATCGCTGCTAATTGCTGATGCAAATGATCCGGTGTGCAGGCAGGGGGAATAGGGGGGGACTACTTTCCCATGGCTGACCGGCTCCTCAAAGCAAATAGTAGGGAGAAATCTGCTGTTGCAGGGGTACACCTGTTTGCAAGCAGTCTCTTTGTTCACCGAGGCAGGATTATCCCGATATGGATTTAGATGCTGCTCAGATTTTCACGGTGCATTGCTGCCGACCAGAGAGGTGTCTGACACGGCAGGATCCCCCTTTACCTGATGCCAAATGTTCGTGTGGCAAAGCGGGAGCCTCCACATGGGAGCCTCCACGCTTTGAACAGACCGAGACTCATTGATCGGGGCTGGTTTAATGACAGGAGTCGGAGTCCGGATTGAGTGCAGCCACTCCTGCTCCGACTGGGGAAAAAAGTGCAGGCAGAGAAAAGAAACGTGCTAGACGCG
Organism: Fulmarus glacialis; assembly: GCF_000690835.1. Classification (NCBI taxonomy): domain Eukaryota; kingdom Metazoa; phylum Chordata; class Aves; order Procellariiformes; family Procellariidae; genus Fulmarus; species Fulmarus glacialis. Next base: position 172,614 of record NW_009199741.1, on the reverse strand, counting down.
TAGGCATTTTACACACTTGCTTCTGTTTTACCGAAGGCTGAACTAATCTCAGCGTATGACAGAAGTGAGCGCGCAGGGTCTGACATGCCTGTGATCTGCGAGGGAGCACACCCCGCACTTCTGCCTCTCAACATTAATGCGAGCTGACAATGGTAGAGGCCTGGGCTCACGTGACTTTAATCAGCGCTGCCCTAAGCCATCAGAATCACATTAATTATTTCAGGGCTTTCTTTTTGGATGAACGGAGAACTCGTATTAAAAGCAGGAGCCTTCTGCTCAGCCCCTTCACAAACCTCTTGCCCAGGTTTGCAGCCAGGTGGCTGGCACCCGTTGGGGACTGTCGGTGAAGTTTTGCACAAGGCAAAGACCTCACTCGCTCTGCTTCCCCAAAGCTACTGGGAGATAAATCTCTTTTCCCCTCTCCCTCTCAACAGATAACTGTTAACTTTCAGGTTTTAAGTATTCAATTTCCTTTAAAATGAAACATTTTTTTGTTGCTGCATACACAGAATACATTACTTTCTTCCACAATATCAGGCACAGAGCTTTAACGATACTTTAGATCACGGCTTCCGTGCTATTAGCTAACATGTCATCCAGGTAACAGCTTTACATGGAAAGAGGATCAGAAGGGACAAGAAAATACTGTTCTGTTAGGTTTTTAAAAAAAATAAGGAATCCCACACCTGCAGCACAATCCTGCTCAGTAGAAAAATGCCTCCAGAGCAAGCACTCGGACAGCTAACTGTATTCCCCGGGAACTGTAATCATGCTCCATTCATGCTTTGTCTCTCTCGACAAGGTGCATGCTTTCCCAGTCCGTTAATAATTCAGCCGAGGGTACTCGAGAAAACTCAGGGAGTTAATGCAAAAGGTTGGTGCCTATGAGCACCCGACAGGAATTGCTATCTGCCAAGAAGGTGGAGCCTCCCATCTTTCCAAATGGAAACAATAGCTTTTTTTTTGGTAAGTTAAATGACAGAGAAGCTCATCTTTCAGGGAAGAGGATCTGTAAACTTGAGGCTTTATTTGCAAACAAGTCCCCCTTCCGTACTGCATTCCTCTTTCATCTCCCCATGCAGCAGGAGCCGTGCAAGGTAATCATGTTTGCAACAGAAAGACAACTTAAAACAATCAAGACCCACAGAGAAAACAAACCAAACTCATGCCTTTCTCCTTCAAAGCAGACAAACATACAAAAATAGTAGCTGAAAAGTGCTTACCGACTTTGGGCTCTTCTTTGGGACCGGCAGTCCTGAAAAATGGCAACAAGGGAAAAATAAACATTAGCATCTAAACGTTACCTTCCCTTCAAGAAAAATCCCTAGGTGTATCATCCGAACGTAGCCATCTGCAGAGTTATGTCAGCTTTCGCTCTCGCATCGGAGTTACCAGTCTGTTCATATCGAATCAAAGCACAGGGAGAGGGAGAGCGAGCGAGAGACGGGAGCGGGGAAGAGGGAGCGGGGGGAGAGCTCTATCTGCATTAGCTATGCTGACTTGTGCTGCAGCAGCCGGGAGGCTGGGAGAGAAACCCACAGCCCTCAGCGGCCGCCGAAACCCAGCGCTTGGGCAGAATCTCAAATGCTCCCCTGGATTACGGGAGACTTAGCTTACAATTAAGCCGAAGCTATTTCCTTTTGACGCGATCGGCTCGGCGATTTTATCGGACCAATCGCGGTGGCGCAGGGGAAACAGGTTGATTTTTTAAAAAGTATTTCTTTAGAAATCAAATTTTGAAAGGAAAATGTGCATCGGCTTGAGCTGGGAGGCACGGGCTGCGCAAAGGAAAACAAAAGCATGCGGAGGAATAAGCTTTTATCCCTAAAAACATGAATGTTACTGAGAAAAAACGCGTTTTCCTTCCTGTCCATCCCAAGTATAAATCTTTGAAGCCAGAGATTTTATCTGTTAGGTACAATTTCAGAGAGCTGAGGCTTGAAAACAGCACTGCAAATGTCCTGCCCCTTGGGGGGATGCTAGGGAACTTGGAGAAGGGGGGCTCACACAGGTTGCAATCGATGCAAAGGAAGAAACAACTGGGAGGGCACAAGAGGAGGTTTTTTCAAGGACAATTTTGCATTTTAGAGCCGCCTCTTACTCGCTCTGTGACGAGCAAGAGAACTCAAGTGGGGTTTCTACTGACTACTTCTGCGTATAGCTCAACTCCCAGCAGCAAAGGAGACACTTGGCCGGGGGATTTACCTACAACGCAGGAAAAGCTCTTTCCTGGGCATTTTGCAAATCACTTTCCTTCTCCTCCACTGTTGGAGGAGAGGGAACTCCCCATATTTTGCTCTGTGTGGCACTCCAGAAAACAAACATAAACCAAAACAGAAGATTACACTCCACATTAAGTGCTCAGGAATTCAGATGTTTGAAATCTGCTTTTGTCTTTAGGATGGGATTTATGTGGCATTTATGCCGCATTATGTTTTCTACTTTATGCATTTTGTTTGTGCTAAAACCCATGCCCTCGACTAACTTTTACACAGAGAATAAAATAAGTGATGCAAGTGAATTACCAATCTGTCTAGGAAGAAGCTCATTTTAAGGTAATTTGGGAGATGTTAGTTCTGAATAAGGAAGATCCATAATTAAAAATGATAAACAGAGCTCACTTCGCTGCCTGCTCACAGACAGGGATGCAAACTGTAATGAACATTTGAAATGAAATATTTTCAGCTTTTGAGGAATATCTGTGCTCTCCACGTCACTCTGATGCATTCCCAGCCAATAGCTGATACCCCTCCAGGTGCTGATTGATCGAGGGACAATGAAACATCAAAACCGTTTGAACTAAACAACCAAGACCGCAGCTTCATTTCTGCTGACGGTGACTGTGTTTGTATAATAAACTTAAAGAGGAAAGCAGTAATAACGTTCATGGCAAGTCACATTTTTAACAGGCATCATTTATCACAGAGATAAACACACAGATAGAGATTCTCCCTCTCTCTCTCTCTCCCCTTCCACATGCATGCACACACGTTTACTTTCCCTTTCCAAGAGATGCTCTTTCCTATTAAATCAATAGGTAGAACAGATCCCCATGCACGCACGCACCCTTAACAGACCAACATAAACCAGAAAAGGCATTATAGCAATTTAAACCTTCCCCGCAAAAAATGAAGCAGAGATGCAGCTGGCCTGTTGGTTCGAATTGTACCAGAATTCAGCTTTTGCATCACAAGCATTAAATGTTAAAATTTACTAAGTACGAACTACTGAACAAACCTTTCCTTCAAAGTTTGTCATTAATTTTGGCTGTTCCAATCCAAAAGAGATGGAAAACAGGTGACAAATAATGGAAAACACATCAAGGCCATTGTTTGTTGGGTCCTTCAGAGGCTGATGAATCTTACAGTGTCACTGCTCTGTGCCAGACTTTGCTGCAGAACAAGCAGTAATTGACTTTTTACCAAAGTAAGTGACTGCAGAACATATTAACAAATGTTGGTAGTTTTTCATGGGACAAGCTTAAAGTCAGGGGAATATCCTGCCTGTACATTTTCCTGTAAAAATGTTATTTATTCATCTAATTAGGGTCTCATTTTAAAAATCCAGTTCTTGACGCAGCAGCCCAAATGAGCAAATGATAGGTATAATATGTAGTTTTCATGCTCAGATGATGGAATGGATACAGTATTTAACAGCGATGAACATGAAGCGCTTGAATAAGCCCCAAATCCTGGGAGCATCACTAGCAAGAAAACGCTGAGCTTTATCAAAAACCTTCTGGCAAAAACAATTGCCCATGCCTCTGAGTTTGGGATGGTGACAACTATGAATTACAACGTTCACCTTTTGATTACTTTAACCATGTCCCATCACTGCTCAGGCCACTGCTCATGCCATGCCTTGCTTGGTATGCTCATCCTCCCAGCTGCCCTGTTCTCTCCTGAAGCCTCACTGCAAGTTTTTCAGAGGTGAATGGGCCAAGCACGGGCTTAACACCCAGTTTGCAACTCTTTGGCATTGTCCAATTTTTTAGGGGTCAGAGTAATGGCATTCACATCCCTGGCTAAGAGAAGCCAAAAGGCTTCTCCGCTGCTCTGTCCTCAAATCCAATAATGGAATGGGAATAGTTTATATCGACACCGTTTGCAATATAATTCCTCCGTGATTTAATGCCTATGGACATCTCTCACTAGTACTTGAAATGCATCTTCTAATTTTGGGGGGTTTTGGAGGTGCGGATTAGGGACGGTGGAAGAGTCATGCAACTGAATGGGGTTGTTGTCATCACAGAGTTAACTGTTTTAAAACAAACGAGCACATCTGGTAAACAATGTCAATATGACCTAAAACCCCTTGAATGGGCTCATTGTAGCTACTTACTAAATGTGCCTGGAATTAAATTAATTAGAAAGCACAAATTACTCCCCTCTAAATAACAATGTAATAAAGCAACTGCTTAATGAAAAATATCAGTGATCAGTGAGCACAAAAAAAGGGATTGTAATCAAACTAAATTCACAGACTCATCAGCAGGGCAAGAAAGGCTTCGTACAAGGTTAGTCAAAAACGAGTCAGATGCAAGGATCTAAATTAAACTAATTATCACAGAGATTATTACATTTATCTTAACAAAAACCTCTCTCTTTTCTCCCCAGTACTCCCTAAAGCTCTGTGTACAGCTGGCTGCATCCATCTGCTCAACTACGTTTTGTAACATAGGGGAAAAAATGCAAATCATTAAGCAAGTTTTGTACCATGACTTCAGCACTCCTAATGCCATTACCCATCAGGAGCAGTATTTCTGTTGCGTGACACTGTATTATGTTGTGAGTGATGCGGTCCATGAAGTAAGGCCACAACCCAGGTTATTTCATGTTATTTGGCATGTGTTAATTTTGCAGTCTTGTGTGGTGAAACTTTTGGAGCTGGGAAGCTGTAAGTTCCCTAACCCTACCTACGATGCATTCATGGAATAACCCATGGGACAAAACCATGAAACCAAGTGTTGCGGTTTCTAACATGCAGTAGCCCTCAATTTTTACAGGAACATTTTCTCAAATCTTTTGCCTTTATGTAACCAAAGTAGCATGGGAAGACCACGATACATAGCAAATTCTGTTTTGTGGAGCATATACAGAATGCAATGTGTGACTACAAATCCATACCATAGCCTGGACCTGACTCTGGTGTGAGCTCAGAAGGCCACAAATGCTCAAAAATTACCTAGATGGACACCAGACACATCAAGCCCTGTTCTACAACCCTGTGTTTTAGAGACAGTGGATCAAAATGATCAAAAGTTGAATCTTAAGGAAGAGCTATCTCCAGGCATCACAGGAGTCATCCAGTCAACCCATCCGAACAGCTCGGTTATGTGAAGGCCAGCTGGCATGAACACTTCTCCCTCTACCACAAAAAAAAAAAAAGTATGTATTTCAATGGGATTTCAATTGGAACAATACAGTACCAGTTTGCACAAAGGTGCTTGAAATTGCTAAGAGCCAGTCTAGAAGCCAGACGTATCATCTTATTTATTGCTTACAACGTCTGTGGCTACTGCTCAACATTTTTCAGTTTTGGGGTGTTTTTGCACATGAAAGGAAAGAACAACTGTGTCTAGATCTTTAGTTCTCATGATTGCTTAACACTTCCAATCAGGACACCCTGTGGACCATCCATATCCAACAGCAAAAAAAGCCATAGGTGAGCCTAGGTGAAAAGGTTATGTATTTGGTTTCGCCATTACGTGCTCTGCAGCCCAGAATGCACAACAGCTGAAAATTAGCAGGAGATGAATAAAAACACAAAAAAAGAAACATTTCAGACTGTGTCACTAGGTTAACATTGACAGAGAAAATGTTCCTGCCTGGAAAAAAATAAAACCAACAAGCTTTCTAAATAGTGCTGCTTACACCGTGCTGAATAAAAACCAAAGCCTGTATCAAAGAAAACAGACACTTTGAAAGATGAGGAGTAAAGTACTGGAGTTGGGGGGTACACAACCATATACCTGGCACTGCACATTGACCGCTGCTTTCTGTGTGAAAAACAAGGAACTCTAAATAATTAACGCTAATGGCCATTAGTGTCGCCTGGGGACAGGGGAGGGGAGGTTGGTGGTGACAAAGCAATCCCCTTGATTCTGTATAATCCATTGCCAAAGAATTTCTAATAAAGGACAAACAGTGTCTAAAAAAATAGATGGAACTTGATCTTTTCCAGACTGGAGAAAGAACAAGAAAACATACCAGAGTAACTTGCAGCAAGAGAGGCAAGACTGCACACAGCCATAAGGAGCACCATCAAGAAGAAAACCCCTACCTTGTCCCTGCCCAACTTTTCTGCTCATCATCGTGATTTGCGCAACAAGAGTGTCACTGCACTAGCAAAAAAATTTAGCTAGGCAATACAAGCTTTAAGTGAGAAAATAATTTACACTGCAGGAATACAGCCCTGCCATAAATCAAGTTTGGTAACTACCAAATACAGTGAAAAATGTCACGTTTCTAATGCTAATGTTCAATGCTAATGTTAAGAAAGTGATGTTGTCAAGAGACCATCTAGGGCATTATTAACCCACTGGCTCTGGCAAAAAACATAATGAGGCATAGCATATTATTGCCATTAACAATAATTTCAGTTCTAGGTGCTCTGAACATGTTAAATTGTATTAGCCTCAATTACTCATTCTTGGTCAGGATGCTAAAGAATTCCTCGTAATTGAAGTCTCAGTCATATTTTCAGCATCTCAAATCAGAATTGATTTTAGAAACTATAAAGAAGATATAGGCTAATAAAATCTATTTAATTACTACAAAAATGTAAATTTAACAATGTAGTAAGATACATATGGTAATGCCAAGACAGTAAGATAATAAAGAGATTGAGAATTAGTGTGACAATTATCCATCTGACCTATGGTTGAAAGCATGTCAGCAGTTCTAATATTTTTATTTTGAAGCTCATTAAATGAAGAGTTTTTCCTAAAGCTTGAGCTGTTGGAGTCATATGCTTAGATGAAAATCTCTGTTAATATTTAAACAAATATGTACATAGACATTAAATTTCTGAAAACTCATGAATTTGAGAAGGTAAACACCAGAATTGGAAAGTAATTAAAAACCCCCATGTTCTTTTTACATAGAGATGTGTGTGTGTACACATGTATTACTTTTTTTTGTTCATATACATAAGCATACATGTGTGGATATGCATGAAGGTACCTACCCTTTTCCACAAGCCCACAAAATGCACGACTTGCAAGCTTTATTTCTAGAGCACATCTCTCAGTTTTTTTGGGCATGCTGCAATTTTGAAGATGTCCAGTCCCAAACTCCCTCTCCTCAGCTGGCTGTCCTGTGGCACGGCCATGGGGGCAGCAGTACCTCAAGGCCAATCTCATGTGCCACTCCAAGCTCAGCACGGAGGACGCTGGTAGAGGAGAAACCATATTTTGCTATTGTCACATCTGTATTTATCCTGCTCAGCGAGGGTGTTTGTCTTCAGACTTATCACAGCACTGTTACAAGGTGTAAATCCACATGCTCAAACCTGTGTGGCTTATGGCAGATTCTCATATTTCATACTTGGAGAGCAGCCTGCACAAAGGGGACGCCTACATATAGAGCCCTCTTGGCATTAGTTTGATGTTGCTATTAATAAATAACATCCCTTAATAATAAGCTAATATTTACGGAATGATTAGCCAGATTCAGACCTGGGGGGTGCACATGCACACATGGCACACTAAGACAGAAAATCTTTACTAGAGGACAATGGTTTTGCAGATGTTTTCACAAAACATAACTTTATTAGATTCAAAATACAGTTTTCCTTTAAAATAAATCAGTAACTCAATATACTTCCAAGTATGTAACTGTACATCTCAGAAATTAACCCTTAAGGATAAAGATGGAGTCAAAACTTCTGGGGACTGATATTCACCTGCCACATCCCTACCAACATTACCTTCATGTGTCCCCAGCCACAGGGCCCTGACCTGCCCCAGCACCCTCAGCCAGCTGCACCATCTCCCTGAAGCTCAGCCTCCTCTACCAAATCTGCCTGGTCTACAAGCCCTGCCAACTTCTGAAGTCCAATTCATGGTACATTGCAGGTCTTCTGGCACAAAAGACACAGCTTTAACAGGGTCTTAAAGCTGGTAAAGTCCTAACTACTATCACCATCACAAAAATAAGTCCATCTGACCAAGAAAAAAACCCCATGAAAACGAATAAACATAAAACCCCAATGCAGAATGGGAAAAAAAAATTAAATTCAGAATAGACTTAGACATGAGGATAGATATTTAAAAACAGTCTGTCTCAGAACAAAACCATTGACTAGGCCATTACAAAGCCATCTTTCTTCCTCAGTTTTGCCCACCTGCTATTGCTTTTAATGACTCTCCGAATGTATTTAATTACAGTGATAAACAAAGACCTTTCTTGGATTTCTGATACCTCATTAATTCTGTTATGACTGGTTATTATAATGCCAAATCAGGGAGCAGCCGCCGCACCTACCTGCAACGTGGCTGACAAAACCTCGTTATTTACAAGCACACGCACACCAAAGTGCCGCACAGGCGGTATGTAAGGGTAGGAGGGAAAACTGGGTGGAATAAAACCCTCCTCGCTGCACAGCTCCAAGTCTGCTCCATTTCCCGCTGTGCAAATCCTGATGAAGATGTGGGAGGCACATCTCTAGCTAAATCTGCCTTATCTCATGCATAGTATTGGGTTCTGCTGTGCCACCTTGTGTTATATCACATCACATTTGATATAAAACAACACTGTGTGGGTTTCAGTTGCTCCACTTATACCACTTCAGCATTTAATACCAAAACCAAATCAAAACATAAGGGGAAAAAAAAAGCCAACTTTCAAAACCTCAAGCTAGGGGAGAAAAAAAAAGCCTTTAGAAAGCATTTCAGAGCCCTCATCTTTCATTTGCTAAGCAACCTCCTGTTTTGTTCTCATCTAAGAGCCTACTGCTTTCTGCAAGATAAGGTGGTTCATGCAATAAAACATCCCGATGGGAAGATTTCAGACATTTTTTTTCTTCCAGCATTCAGCAAATGCTTTGGTTTTCTTACTGATTTTAAAGCAGATCTAGATTCCCTGCCACAGAAAGGCAGCCGTGCGCATAACGTGCACACCACCACTATTGTGCTGTCAGCAGGCAAGATTACGCAAAACTGACATTATTTTATTATTCCAAATACATTAATTGTTCACCTCCTTAATAATTAAAGTATGGGTTTCCTCCTGGCCTTAAAGCATGCTTCGTGAAATATCTCAAAACTTTAGGAAATTATCTCAGCCCTTGAAATTAAAGCAAAACGTGTAACAAAATGCCAAGCAATGAATCAGCAACTGTTCTATCCTATTTTACCCTTCCAAGTGACTCTGGAGGTCAGATGACACATATATCTGGGGGGAACGACCTATAGTACAGATAGGCCATGCTGCCACAAAAATGCAGGGCAACTGATGTATAACTAATGCTGACCCAAAAAGCAGATTTCACAGGCATCTCTTCATTTGCTTACTCATTTTTAGAAGAGAATCAGTACAAATGGAGTTAATGAAGGCTAGTTGAGGAGAAAACACTTGTGCCTCAAATGACTAACAGATTAGTATCAGCACTTTGCATGTATCATACCAGCAAGAGCTGGAAATTCTGCAGGCAATTAAAATGTCCACATACCAGCGATGCCGATTCTCCTTTATTATCAGAACTGTAATATTATAAAGCTGTTGTTTTTGGAATCAGGTGCTCATGTGACAATGGAGTTTCTTAGCCTCCCAGCGTTTAGAAAAGGCAATTGGATATGAATACTAGAGGCTTGAAATAAAAAGACAGAAAGAACTCCCATGTGGTATTTTTATACCTGGAATTTTGGGAGCTTAACACAGGATTTTTAAGCGCTTGGGCTTTTTGAGGTTGATATTTGAATTTGTCGCTTACTATTTCAACTGGATGCCTTGCATTGAGAAACTCCAGCACGACCTGGTAATGCTAATTAATTAGTTCCTGCAAATGCACTATTTGTATGAACATTAGTAACGCACATCAAACTATTTGGTGTCTGAACAAGCTACTCACAATTACCCTTTGTGGCTGCAGGCATTTGTAGGCATCCAAAACCTTGGTGAAACCCTGCTGCCTCCTGGAGTCTAATGGGAGCCTTGCCATGGACTTCAGCAGCACCAAAATTTCCCCCTTCATGTTTCTGGTAAGCAGAGTTATCCCAACCCTTGCAAATTCAGATCATCAAAAATAAACGGCTAATGTCACTAAGATTAACACCTGTAAAGCACTTTGAAGGAGAAAAACACTGTGTAATCCCAAAATATTACATTATTTATAAGACGACCTGATTTTAAATGTTAAGTTTGGCTTATTTTTATCACAAAGAGAAAACAAGTTCCTGCTAGCTTGCTTTACAAAACCAATTACCAGTGATCAGTGTATGGTGCTGCATAACAATACACAGCGCTGCCCCAAAAAGGCGTATCTAACACTCCGGAGCTGTTTAGAGGAAAATTAACTTGCACAGTGGATTGAAATACACGCACATAAGCAATTCTAATAAGGGGTATGAACTTCAAACTTCTTAAAAATATCAAAATGTGTAACACTTCCTTTATTTCATCTTTGCCTGACTTCAACTGATTTTTGTATCTGCTTCTTGATATACTAGTCCCTAATCAGAATAAGGATTTAAGAGAATAGTAAATGTGACATCAAACTTGCTTTAAACTTGCTTTAAAGTCTCATCAGCTTTTTTTGGCCTTGTTAGAATATAATTCCACTTAACAGAGAGAAGAGAATAACAAAGAGTGACTTGGTGGCTTGGGAAAAAAAGATGCAGCTATTCCCAGCTAAAGGTTCCCCCAGACCTGCTCCTTCCCTGCACAAAAGTCCTAAGTTTTAGCAATGTATTTTTACTAGGATTGTCTATTTTTAGAAAATGGAAAACTAACATTGCAAAACATTTAAAAAACATTTCATTTCATTTCTAATGCAGTTTGTAGACCAACTTACAAACTTTACTAATCTGATTCCCTTCTTGCCAGGCAAATCTCTTTAAAGAAAATAGTAACAAAAATAAACAAGAGGAAACAATTGAAGACAGATTTTTAAATACCAAATGAGATTCCCAATTTAATCAGGAAATCCATTACTGTAGAATTACAAAGTAAAAATCCTGGAATATGAAGTAATGAACTTGAAAAATAAATCTTGGCATTACACATGGACATATATTTCTTTAAGCATACTATGATTCTGATTTTTTATATTTAATTTACTAACCAGTGAGGGGTGCCTCTGAGCTATCAAAAATATCCCCCCACCTGTTATTTCTGGATGGGATTACTTGTACTACAACATCAGGTATTTTTCAGTGTACAGCTCAAAATAACCTATACTGAGTGACAAATTGCTGAGAGATTCAACAAACAGGTTTGATGGGAGATACCTGAGTAGAAGGTACTGGGAACTTCGGTAGCTGGTAGCGGTTGACAGAAGTAAGGCAAGGAAAAAAGAGCTGACTTGAAATGGGATTTTCAAAAAAATGTAGAGGTCAGTCGAGCACACCAGATGGCACAGAGGAATTAGATCTGCTCCTGCTCTGGGTGAGGGAAGAAGCTACCACAACGTGGTGGGCTGGGGAGTAGAGTAAGAAAACCAACCATAAAGGTGGCATGCACGATGATCGGTACCGGCAGCTCTGTGCCCAGCGAGATGGGGTTCAGGGGGGGTTCCTACGGACCCAAACACGGGACAAAGACCTCAGTAAAATGCTCTGCTCCCTCTGTATCAGGAACTGAAAACACTGCTGGAAATGATGAACTTTTTTCTTCCCTTTCCAGAAGCTTTGGCACAGGCAAACAAGCTCTGTGGTAACGGTCAGATGATTCCCAGGTTGTGATTTTTGTCCTAAATGCAGTTTGGACTCACTTTTTCTCTAACTCAGCAGCTGCTAAGACAGTTTGAAATTTTCTGGCAGCTAGATGCTTAAGTGGCATGACTTTCAACTCACTCTTCACTGCAAGCCTAAAGGGCAAACAGAAGTGAGGAGCTTGTTCAAAAGAGTTCAAGTCTGCACTGAATAGCTGAATGCAGCTCTAATTACCATGGTTTTACATCATTAGGGATAGCAATTGAAAAAGAGCTCTAATTCCAACACTGAGATATTGCTTTTTTTTTGTTTGTTTGGCTCTTACCACTAAATGATCCATTTCCAACACTTCTGGCAAGGACAGAAAGGGAAAATTTCATTTCCGTGGGGGGAGAGGATCTCGATAAACAAGTACAAAGACAATATTTTTGCTTATAAAATTCAGACTGATAGGTGTGTTGGAGTAGTGAGGAGATGTCCTCTGAAACCTGCAGCGGTAACGGATTTCACTCAGCTCAGATATTTCATGCTCAAAGCCACTGCTCATTTATGCCTGAGCATTGTATTTTGACACTCTAAATCTCAAAGAGCAATCTGATTCCAATTATACTGTTATAATGTGCTTGCAATTATAAGTTGTTATGATACGTTGTTCGTAAAGTTTTCCCACTGTGTCTAAAGGATCTTGTAACTCTCTGCCCTGGCTGGGGGGGAGCCTGAAGCTGCAGCAAGCAGCGTAAAGAAAAAGACACGTATCTTTATATTACTAGGCAATCTTTCAATGGCATGGAGACAAGATAAATAGAGAAAAAAGATGTCCTTCCATTTTAGGCTACAAAAAGGGCCTTCAAGTCCAGGGCAGTTTACTCTAGCACAGGTTTTCAGCACAAGAAGGAGGAGTTAACTCCTCTCCGTGGGAAGTGTCAGAGGTTAATCACCCCCACATGCCAAGAGCATCACCAGAACATCAAGGGAAGGTCCATCTAGCTAAGGAAACTTATTGTTTATTGCTTTAGAGCTTTGTAATTCTGTTCCGTTGCTGCAAATCTTTGTTGCAGTTACGTGTATCACAAGGACCTTCTTAAGACCACTGAGTCAAGGACCAAATGAGCAGGACTATTGACACAGACCTCTCCCCACTTCCACCTACCTCATCGCTCCCCACAAACACCTTCCATTCAATTGAACCATGAACAGGGAATTTACTATGGAGTTTGCTTTTACATGGAGGTAAGACTCAGGCGCCCACTGACCGGCATTTAGACAAATGTTGCATTGGTTCTTCTTCCCACAAAATACATTTAGTTTTGAAACTCTAGCATATATACCATATATTTTTCAGAAGACAGATTTCCATTCCCCAGTTTAATGTGAATTAGAAACTCCACTGATTTGCACATGACATGTGAGTGACATTTCACCTGCTTGCTTTCACTTTGATCTGGAGCAAAGTGGGAACACACCTTCAAGGGGATTATGTAGATCCGGCTCAAGGTTTATTGTATTTTCGACCTTCCCGTGAATAAAGATGCTAGTGAGCGCTAACTGTGAAAGCTTTGAAGGGAAACTGTCCATTCAAACCTGCATGAAAACTGCTCAGCTTAATTCTTGTAATTGAACACAAACGAATCACCATATTTTTGGAAGACCTGAACTGAAGACTGACCTTAAGAAAAAAGGAGAAAAATAATCCTCTTTAATCTGAGGTAATTCACAAAATACATCAGTAAGACATAAAATGTTCTTACTGAAACAAATGTGAGATCTTAGTGACTCCAAAAAATACAGCACAGGAGTTTTGCAGAATAACTTGTTCTGAAACAGCCCCCCACCTGTCCCAGCATAGACACAACCAAGTCCCTTGGGAAGCAGGGAAATTATTCTGACAAAATGTTGCTTTTATGATGAATAGAATCTGTGCAGAATGGAGAGGTATTTGAGAATTGCTTATTTCAGTCGATTACTGTGCATAGACAAGACTTCAATGACAAATGGATTTCAAGTGGCAAATATTATTACCTTCTTTCTCTGTTTTTTTTTTTTTTCTTTTTTGAGAAAAGTACTTTATGTACTTTGTAGGTAGAAGGTTAAAAGAAGCTTTTCAGCTACAAATATTCAAAATAAAGGTGTGCCTTTTGTGGTCTTATTAACAATAATTCTTTAAAATAACTGAAATATGTAATCACATTGTGCAGTGCAGGGACAAAAACATACGCTTAATTCTGCATTTTGTAACCAGTAGCGCTGGTTTACCTTCAGGTATCCAGCCCTTGAATGGTCCTGCTGGGTTATCAAGCGTCTCCTCTGCTGTTGCAGGCACCATGTCATATCGCCTTCAAACCTTCACCTTCAGGCAGCAAAGGCTTTACGCCTCCTCCAGTTTGACTTACAGGCTCTAATGGGTTGGCACTTTCTTCTTATTTACAGCTTAAATTACTCACGGCCGAACAACACCCAGTTGTTCTTCAGCCAAGATCTCTCTTCGGTTTAAGTATGTCCTGTCTCTCCTACCTAATAGTTAGAGACAATAATTTTGTCCTCTCTGTCCATTCATTTTGCTAAGCAAAAGCAGCTTTTCCGATCTGGTCTCGCGTACAGCCCAATTAACTCTGCACCCTGCCTCTGCTTGGAGTTCAACCTTCTGAACCCCTCAAGCGTTGAAGTCCAAACCATGAGATATGCTCAGTGAGTTTTATCCAGCGCTACGTATAGGTGAAATAGGAAAACAACAGCAATAATGTAATTAAGGCCTAGAGAGGGGAGGAGGAAGGGGAAAATAAAAAATTAAACCAGAACATACATAAGGCAAGTTTTCTGTGGGGCCTCTGGAAACAGAATCTCAGTGACCTGACATTGTCCCTCTCTTAATGAATTTATCCCCCTGCCCCAATCTTGAATGAGTCCTGCAAATGATTTTCAGATGACACGTGAGCAGCCGGGCACACAGAGGGGGCATTTCAGCTTCATCCTTCCTGAAACCACCCTTCTGTTCCTCGCTCAAAGGCAATGGCAGGACTCGCCCGCGCCCATAAGCCAGCGCTTCAGGTGAATACACTTTACAGTAAATATTTTACAGGCTGCTCTCAGTGGCTGTAGGTTTGCATTTTAACAATTAAACCTTGTTGTTGGGAGTGCACCGGGAGCTTGGGGCAGGCAGAGCTTTTCCTGTATATTACACGTCTCTTTCTGATATTTTTCTGCCTGATTAGTAATCACTTCTGACAAATCCTTTCGACAGGTCTGAACACCAGCCTTAGTGTTGCAGGGATGCTTCATGCAAAGCCTGACTGAATGCAAATGTTAGGCTAATGCAACGATGCCTGACAGCATTTTCTTCACTGGACACCAGAGGGAGGAGGAGGAAAGGACAACTGGCAGTGAAGCTAAAGAAGAACTGCTTCAAGAGCCCTGAAGGAGCTTATCAGACACCAGAGCCAAATACATTTCTGTAATCGGACCAAAATAAATAGCGGCACCTTGTCTGGGAATGGTACTTCTGATAAAAGACTTGGCAGGGGTAACACGAGGTAAAGTTACGGGAGAAAGGACCCAAGTGCAGGAGCACTGAGTGCCAGGTGCATTTTAGCCAGCTCCATCTTACAAGCTTTAAGCAAACCCGACTGTTTTTGATTCTGGGGCTACTATCGCTGCCTGTATTCTGCTTGGCTTCTGTGCCACAGCTTGTGTGCCTTTCGGTCCAGCCGTCTTCTGGATGTGAAGAAAAACATGTTTCAAGGATTAACTGTGGATCCGGGGCCACCACCGTTCCTGAGTCCCGTACCATGAGAGCGTGAAATTTGGAACTGCAAGTGCTCTACGCCGAGATAGAAATGTCAGGACCTTGAAGGAGGGAGGGAGGCAGTGCAAGGAGTATCTATCTAGGAAGGTGATAGAAAATGCTTAACATGCGGTTAGTATCTCGATTAAATAAAAAAAGAAGAGAGAGATTCAGCAAGATTACCTGGGAACTATTTACTATCTTATTAAAACTATGCTTTTACTTCCTCATCAAATCTTTTCATTATGCCTTCAAGGCATAAGGAGGATTATTAAATGTCAGCCACAATTCAAATAATTAATGTATGGTGTTACCAGATATATATACGCTCTCCAGGAGGATTAATAATAGCTGCTATTTTTCTTCCAACCATATTTTCTCCATAATACATATATTAATCATGAGAACGCAGTGCATTTTTTAAACCTCTCTAGTATTGAAGTCTTTAAGAAACTCACACTTTGAAAATTGGAGAATTCTTAATATATTCTGTTCTCTAATTTTTAATTTACTATCAAAATACAACAACACAGTAAGCACTTGGAAAGGAAGGAGTATAAGAAAGGCAGTGCTTTCCCCAGAGCTACTATTAATTGCAGAATCAGTGTCCTCAATTCCTTGAAACAGGTCTTTAAAAACAAGAAACCAGAGTTGCAAATTCAGAAAGTAGCTTGTCCCCCATTAAAATGGACTGGCATTTGTTGCTAACTTACTACAATCAAAACACTTTAGAAAAGGCATCAGAAGAGTCCTTTTATATCAAACACTCCTCCCAGGGCTGGCTGGGGGCTGCGTTCAGCACCTATTTGTCAGCTTAACTCTGCCTCTACAGCGTGCTCATCCCTGCAAGGCGCTGAGCAGCAATCTGCGTGTTGTCCATAAAAAACGCTGCATGGGAAAGGGAGTGCAGCGGGGCCGGGGCTTTGCCCCTCTCGGATCCCCGCTGCCAATGCCAGAGCAGAGAGAGGGAAAGCCGATCCCTCTGCTCTTGACTTGGCACTCAACAGCTGACATGGACTTTCCCTGCGAGCTCGATGCTAACTGTTTCAGTAATTTTAAACCACAGACTAAAAGTGTGCTGCGAGGTGGGGTGTGCTACCTCAGATTACTTTACACTTACCATGTTTTTGTTCCTGTGGATGGACTGACCCCACTGACAGGTTACCTACTATCCATGCTCCCACGTGGGCTGCAGGCATACTGCCTGTAGGGTGTTTTTTGTACCTGCTGGTGGCTCCCGATTAAATAAACATGTCCAGAAGTAACATTTCAATTGCTTACAACTTGGAGAAATTTAAATTCTCCCTTCCACTCCCAACTGTATCCCAGGTGTAAGCCTTCCACAGTGAAAAGTCATCGGATATCTGATTTTGCACACTGTAAATTACAGAACGTATTACCAGCCTCTTCCATCACCCAAAACAGCTCAAGAAATGTCCATGTTCTATTTAAAATAATGAAGTTTTACGAGCATGAGATCAGGGTTTGTTATGTAAGTAAAGGTGTAACCATACCACCCTTTTGTGCATTACCAGAAGACGGGTGTAGTGCACGTGCGCATGGGAACTACATGAACATTCCCTCCAGTGCAGCATCAAACAATAAATAATTTTAACCACCTACGTGACCTGACCACTGCCAGCTTGGGGCAGTTCCTACACCTCAGGACATAAACCATTTCTACAGAGAAGTTTAGGAGAGCAGGTCTTTCATGACATGGGTTTTTTTTAAGTTTCAAGAAGAAATATTTTAAAGCAGTTTTGAAGACTTACCTCCTCGCTGCACCAGCAACGTGACTTCGCTTCCCTTAGGACATTCAATCAGCATATCCACCACCTGGTTGTGAGTGAGGCTCTGCACATTCTTCTTGTTGACTTCGACTATAAGATCGCCCTCCTTCAGGCCGCGGCACCGTGGGCTGTCCACAATTTGTTTCACTCTTTGGCCACCCCCACCGGGACTGTCTGCTATAGTAAACCCAAAGCCCATAGGCCCTTTCACTATATGCACAGTTATGAGTTCAGGTTGTGTTGCTATCGAAGATGCCAAAGAGACCGTGTCATTGGGGTAACCATGGGGTCCGTTGGAAGAGACCTCAGCCGGGCTGCTGGGTCTTGCTTCCTTTGTGCCATTTACTTTCCCTGTTTTACTACTGTGGCTCGCAGGGGAGTCGTAATTTTCCTGCCCGTTCACAATGATCGGCTCTTTGTCCAAAATTGCCACGGACGTAACCAGGCTCGTGTTGGGATCATCGGGATCAAAGGGCAGTGGGTAGCCTCGGCACAGTTCAAGGTCCACGCTGGCACCGATGGGGATGGACTGGAAGATCTTCACAACTTGAGCGTGAGTGTGCCCCAGCACACAGGTATCGTTCACGCTGACTATGACGTCCCCTGCAGAGGACACAGACAGGTATACCAAACACATACATTTTGTGCACCCCAGGAAGGTGAGGACTAGAGCCTGCAAGCTGATCCGCAGCATCCACAAGTACCACTCACAGATAAATAGTAGCGTTTAAGTACTTTTGCAAGGAAAAGGAGCGGTGACACTTGGGCAAGCAAGAACTATCTGTACACAATGGATCCACTGCATAAAGCCTTTATATACATATATGTTTTTTGAAAGTGAAAATGGAATTGGCTCATGCAAAAAATTAATAAATTTGAATGATAGTATATGGCCCATTTAACAGTTATTTCGAAGCCCAGCTCTCACTGTTATACACTGTGCTACACTGACATATGATAGAAACAAAACTGAGAGCACATGAGAGCTATAACAGAAGGCTCTCAAATACCAACTGCTCAAATACGGTGCCACATGTCATGTCTCAGACATACTTCAGCCTGAAATCTAGGTATCGATTAAGTTATGATTCATTTTTTAACACTGGGTCTGCAACACAGGGATGTTTAATGTTGTGATGCTCCACCTGGAAGTGAGGAGTTGTGACCTCAGGTGAATCCAAACAGGATTTCATCATGCTGGGCCTGATCTCTGGCAAAACAAATTGGCCCTTGGTGCCTCCACACAGGGAAATGCAAACTAGCCCACTCCTCTGCCCGTTCCCTGGGAATAGCTTTGGAGAGGGGGTGAGCGGCATGGCAGATACAAAAACACACAGTGATGCAGCCCTACAAAAATACCGCAGCCATTGCCACGGTGGGGCACAGTGACCTGCAGCCTGACGTGGGACCCTATGACCGCTGGCTCCTCTCCACAGGTCAGTGTGGGGAGAGCAGGAGCTGGCAGAGCCCCAGCTGGATATTTTGACACCTGAAGTGAATTTCCAGCATGTGAAATGCCTTGCTATAAGATTTTGAACATATCCCTCAATGTATCTCACTTCCCTGCTTGCTGATTGGAAAGCTGAATGCCTTTCCCCAAAAAAAGGATGAGGACTGAAGTTCTTTATGAATTGCACATAAAGCCAGCTGTAAAAACATAAACCAAAGTGGTGGCGGTGATTTTGACTTAAAGCATCGGTACCTGTTTCCATTTTGCCATCCAGTGCTGCGGGGCCGTCAAGCACCAAACTTTTGATTTGGAGAAATTCATCCGGCTCATCCCCTCCAACGACAGTGAAGCCAAAACCCCTGCTGCTTTTCCTTAGCTTGGTGTGGATGAACTTCCCTTTCAACTCAGAAGGGTTTCGTGTAAAAAAAGGTTTTCCTGTGTAGGAAGTTTGGAAAATCTATAAACAGGCAGGCAAGAGGGTTTGATCTGTTTTTTCTCTGCCCCTCCCTGCTCTAACAAGTACACGGACAAACACAGCGGTGTGCTGGGACGGGACTGAACTTCACTCCAGCATCCTCTCACCTCATCGCACTCCACCCATCTCCTTGGATCCAATCATGCAGTAAAAAGAGTGAGCAAAATCCCTGGTGCTTTGTTAGCTGTGGTTGTGCACACCAAAGCCCCAAGGCTACAAAGGGGAAAACATGCTGCTTTAAGGAATGCAATATATTAAAGCTGGCAATGCTGGCTTAGAAATGTGTCTCATCTCTGTCCTGAGGTGGTTATATCCATCCCAGGAAGGATGGGACAGGGGCAGCACAAATGCCTCCTACAGAAGGAGTCTGCAGCAAGAATTTATGCAGAAAGGAATATCATTATGTTTTTCACCACTTGGCTTTCTCCCAACCGACCAAGCGAAAAGCAACTTCTGAGCTGTGGCAATACCCTGCGTAACTCTTTAGCATGACCCCCCCCGCCCCACCGTCGCTACCGCCCTGTGACTTCTTCTGGTGAAAAAGGGGAGGGTGCTGATGTTGTTCTTCAGACACTGTTTGAAGTCTTTTCTCTTTCCTTTCTGCTCCTTGCCTATTGTGGATGAAACACTGCCGTTGTGAAGTATGGCTCAAAGAGCAGCCTGGGACTGGAGCGGTTGTGCAGGAGGGCTGTTAATGCTCTCTGGGAGCACGGTTAAGAGGGAACAAGGTGCTCCTAAGACAAAAGCACATCCTTGCAAAGCATGTTGCACAGGCTTGGAAAAGAAATCACAGTTGCTGTACTTCACAACGCCAACACTAAACACCTTTGCACTTTTAATTGTTTTTAACGCTTAGAGGGGAAAAGACTGTGCCGCTAAGCCCTCTGGTGACAGCTCCAGGATCAGCAGTGTGTATCGCAGCCAGGAGAGCTGGTGTACTTTCAAAAACTTTGGCAGCATTGCCATGGTCCTCTGTTCAGAAAGGAGACCTTAAAGGAGAGCGAGGGGATTCGAGACTTGTTAGCCTTTGACTGGAGGGAAAAAAGTATATTTGAAGATGAGTGGGCAGTGTGAGGACTTGCAGCCTTTTGCCTTTGAGGGGTAGCACAGGAACACGGTAATCCTGCACATTGTGGGCAGATGCTCTGCTCAGACCCCAAGCTGCAAAAAAGCCCTGACTATCAACGTGCAACCCAACGTCTCAGGTAACAAACATGGCTGAGAGGCAGCGTGCAGCGGGGTTGGTCCTGTGCTGATTTCTGGTTCAAAAGAGAAGCAGAACAAGCACAGCTTGCTAGCATCTGCCTACAAATACAGGGTGAACTTGCCCTGTAGTAACATAACCACAGGCTATGTCCCACCTACAGCATTTGGGAGGGGATCACATTTTAAATGAGTGTATCTACAAAACCCCAGCTGGGAGAGCGGTGCCAGGGGCACAAGGACCCCCACGTCCCCACCAGCAGTACCATCACTGGGAGAGATGGAAACCCCTGGGCATAGGGCAGGGGGACAGGGAGGCTGGAAATGGCTGCTGCAAATGGGGAGTGGGAGAAGAGGGAGCAGCACTGAGAAAGGAAGAGGAAGGAATGAAAGAGAGAAGGAGTCATCAGTGGGTAACAGGACATGTCACTCAGAGTGATGCTGAGACAGGCTAATGCTCTCCTGTAACGCTGTTGCAAAATTTCGGTAGCTGGCAGTGGGGAGTGGGTGGAGAGCTGAGTGATGCTTCTAACGTCACCCTCTGTGTGACAGGTCCTTTGTGTTGCCACGCACGGATGCTTGGGCAGCCCTTGCTCCGGCCTGACAGTGTAAAAGTGTAAAAGGCAGAGGTGGCATTCACAGATGTCTCCCTGAGGAAGACCAGCATTTTTGGGGCACTCTGATCCCCTTTAGGGATGCCTAACCCCAGATGCCTGGTGGTCAGGGCACCATCCCCAGAGCTCCCGCATTTTTCCTTGCTGCAAGTCTGGATTACTCTAATGTACTCTAATACCCCTCGGGAATGCGCTGGGGGCTTTGGATACTGTCAAATTTGGCACGTCTGTATTGGAAGGGCTGACCTGCTGCCACCTGCAGCAGAGAGCACTCCCTGGCAGGGAGGAAAGGCAGCCGGGGAGAGCAGCACCCTGACGGGCTCGCCTTCAGAAACCATGGCTGACCTGCAGAGCAAGGGAGTATTTCCCAGCTCCTGGGGCCAGCCTCACCCCGGCTGCTCCCAGCTCTGTCAGGATGATGTGCTCCAGCCAGATTCCTCCTCTCTCACCTTCCCTACCCTCTGGTTCCTGCCACTTGCTTGCTATGCAATTTAGATGCAGCCAAAGATGAAGCCTACTTACAACCACTTGTAACTAGAGGCACTTGTTCTGCAGCAGGTACAAGTGGAACTCTCTGCCCTTGCTGGCAACCTGATCTGGCGATGTTTCAGGTCACGCTGCAAATTCAGGAACGATTCATGTCCTGTCTGTGAGCAGTTAGCTATACACAGACCATTGACACTAACAAATACGGCTGTAATAGTCCAAAGTATTTGTACACATGTGCAACTTCCAAATAGGTCCACAGTATTTGGACCTACTATCATTCTCTCCTTATGCACAGCTTCCCAAAGGAGCTTCAATTCAGATTTTTCAGAAAGAGGATGTAATTTGCCCCTGACATGGTGCCTCCTCACCCTCTGTTACTACAGAAAGTCAGATTCAGCGTGGAGGCCTGGTAGCTCTGCAAAACTCCCCAAATGGCAAAGGATCTCCCTCTTCTGGTGTTTTCCCAGCTCCTACCCCCTCCAAATTTGCATTTGGATTCAAAGCACACAAAAAGGAATATCCACAAAGTTGCAAGCCAGACTCATCCCTGGCAATTCCAGAACCTGGCTGCTCAGACGTCACAAATGCAACGAAGGCACCCAAGCTCTCCAAAACCAAGGTCCCGCCAAACGGTGCCGACAACCTATGCACCTCACAGCTCCCAAACACGCTGACCAGTTTCCAGGGCTCTTAACTACTTTAACTTGAAACTCTACCTGCCCACAAATGCAGACATGGCATGACATTGGCCTTGGCTCTCAAACTAAAACATGACCATGTTAATACATGTCTGTGTCTTAATCACAGTGCAACATGGTGAGATTTTGTGCTGCTTTTTGGGAGGGAATGTTGACCCATGAGAACAGAAAGAAATCTCTGCACTAGATCTTATTATAAGAGCCACATTCTAAACTCAGTAGAGTTTAGAAGGTGTAAAAGACTAATCCTTG
Organism: Fulmarus glacialis; assembly: GCF_000690835.1. Taxonomy (NCBI): domain Eukaryota; kingdom Metazoa; phylum Chordata; class Aves; order Procellariiformes; family Procellariidae; genus Fulmarus; species Fulmarus glacialis. Next base: position 149,993 of record NW_009199741.1, on the reverse strand, counting down.
CATGTCCATACAGCTCTGTAGAAAAGGGTCTCTTCCTACTTGCACTTGCCTCCACCGCAGTTGCGGTTAAATCCCACCGATGTTGTAACTCATGTTTTCACCATGCCTTCTTAAAGACTTGGAACGCTACACAGAGAATAGCCATAATCCTTTTTTGATGCAGGCGATCTCATTTGCCTCTTGCATTTGGCAACAAATGTGGTCTTGAAACATCTAGTCTCAAAACCTATGGGAATTCAGATAAGCAGGCACGTGCCCTGGTGCGTGACACTAGTCATGGAGATACTCCCTTTGCTGGTGGCTGAGGAAATTTCATTCTCAGGAAAAAAAACCTTGTTGCACTTTTACAACTGGTTTAACAAGGTTGTTACCTTGCACTGGTGCTTCCCGAACTGCCTCCTGGTTGTTTGAAACATGGTTTGGAGCAGCGGGTGGTGGGAGAGATGGACACTCCTCTGTCCATTCTAGAGAGGGTAGAGAGGGAAATGTTACTCGTTTCACAACAGCACTGTGAGCTCCTGCACGTACACACACTGGGAGTGTGGGGTTCAAGCAGAGGAGACGTGAGAAGCATGGGAAGAGAGGAAACGGAGTCACAGAGAAAGGGAATAAAATGAATGGGATGTTCAAAAACCAATTCTGGAGGACTCTCTATGTCCAGGTCAATTGATCCGTCTGCTGGGACACCCCACCTCACACTCAAACTTGCAACTTGATTTGCATCCAAGTGGTCTCGGCATTTATATGAAATCTATTCTCCATGGCACTCATGGCATCTAAGTACAAGAGCTGATGTTGTGGGCAATGGGGCTGAAGGAGGAATGTTGAAGCCTAAACTATTTTCTCCTTGGATAATAACTGTTGTGAAATAACTTGGTGTGACAAGCTATGAAGGTACCAAAACAACCCCAAATGCCACAGGCCCCTCACTGCAGTTGGGCTGCATTTAAAGGAAAAAAAAAAAAAAAAAGAAAGGAAAAAAAAAAGGGGAAAAAAAAAAGGAAAAGAAAAAAAAAGTGTTCTAAAATAATGAAATTACTTCAGATGTTAGAGGTTGACAACATCCAAAGGTCTTGGGTTAAACGTCTCTCATGCAGAGGGGTTTCTCTAGTGCGCATGTAAATGCCCACTGCTCATCCCCTTCGACAGCCTATGAGTCCCAATACAGACTGGAACAACACCAGCTACAGTGAGTAACTTGATGGAGCAGATTAAAGAGGAAGACGTGTGTTTTAATTGTTTCTGGGAAGCCTAGAAACTTTCCAGAAATAAAGGACATTATCAGAAAAATCTCTCCCTATTACAGGGGTGAAAGCTACTATGTTTAAATGGTTCAGATTTTCTCCTTTGCTGCATCTTATGTGAAGGGCATATGCAACCTTTCCTACGCAGGACATTTTGTCTTTAAATGTTGTGGCCACAGAAGGAAGGACAAACACATTGGCATGGTGCTGCCAAGGCGAGGGAGGGCACATTCCCTCATGAAAACCCCAACCATCACGCCCTCGGTGGTGCCAACCTTCTGGTGGCTGTTGCTGTTGCTCAAGCTGTTTCTTCCTCTTCGCTTCAAGAACTGGGTTTTCATATTGTGTCTTCCGGTTGATGTGGCTGGGGATGAAAAAGAGCAAT
>NW_009199741.1:137009-148345 GCF_000690835.1 Fulmarus glacialis | reverse complement strand
GGCCAGGCATGAAAATCCTCTGAGGAAAGGAGTAAAATACCAAACAAACCCAACAGCAGTGCATGTGGAGCAAGGCTCACCTAGTCGTGCCAAAAAGCATATTTAGGAAAACAAGCGGATTCCAGTATTGATATGATGTCTTGAGTAGGAATGGCTAATTCCTTCAAATACATTAAAGTAGCGATCTATCTGTGAAAAATGAGATTAAAGCAGAAAAGGCGCTCCGTCTGATTGCATTTTAAAAGACAGGCCTATATCATCCCTGCTTTAATCAGATTCCCAGAGGTGCAGTCATTCCTGGCTCACTGAAGTTAAAAAAAAACAAAACAAAACCCAACAACTGGTAACATCTGCCAGCTATCTGATCAGTGCACACTATTAACAGGGTGTCTTAAAAATATATGCGGAGATGCAGGCTATGAGCTGAAAAGCTGGGCTCCAAATGGATCAAAATATATTCAGAATCAGCCATCAGCAAATACTCCCAGTGGAAACCAGCATTTGGTGAAACATCAGCTGTCCTCCTTGGAGGGCCATTAGGCAGCTTTTGACCCGTAGGAGATGTTTAGAGCCAATACTTCTTACCAATCTCAGGAAAAGGAATAAAAAGCAGCCCAGCCCCAAACATGGCAGCCAAACAATGCACTGCGCAGAGGATTAACCATTTTATGAAACCAAATGACAAACACGGCCACACAGGCCAGGGCAGTGGGGGCAGGTCTGGGGACTCTCTGCAACTGATGGCTGCAGCTGAGATGAGCTGCCCATCAACTGTTCAAGAGCAATTTTTCAATAGTGATTTTGCTACAGCAGAGGAGCAGGTAGACCTTAGAAAATTATGTTAGCTTAAAGCCCATCTTTGTATCCAAAGCAAAGTTTATCATTAAGAACTTGCTATTTTATTGTGTCTTGCACCACGTGTCTTTACAAAAAAAAAAAACCACCCTGAATGAACAACCACTTTTTCAAGTAATTACAATAGTGTTAGATAGTTCAGATTTTCCTCTGCTAAAGATTAATATTAAATCACTGAAACAATATTTAACTAGTCAAATAAAAACAAGTTAATGAGTTTTGTAAAATATTTCCCATTTCAAGTTATTTTCAGAAAGTTAAGAAAAAATGGTAACTACTTTAAAAATGATACAAACTTTTTCATGATACAGTTGTTTCTCAATAAAAACTATTATGCAATAATAGAGTGCCTGAATTGGAAGGGACAGAGACAAATGCTCAAATTATAACCATCTTGCTAGCTTATAGATAGTAAGTAAAATAAACTTATGTCTCATTGCTGTTACTTTTCTACTTAATTTCATCACTAAGGAGTGCCACAAAACTAATGGGCATGTATATATAAAGTGACAGGAAAAAATGCTGTAAAGACCTCTTGGCATGGCATTTAATAGCTGAAAAATATTCTTGATGTCTTTGGTAAATAAATGTCAAGCCTTAATTACACAGTTTGCTAACCTTGTTTCCCTAGGCACAGATGGCAGGGTCAGAAATGAGCCAAAGCAGACAGAAACTGTATTCCATGTCTATTCTGAGGGCTATCATAAGCCATCCTACTAGACAGCAGTATACACATAATTAAAAATTCATTTTATGGGGTCAGTGATGAAACAAAACTCAGATCTCTGGTTTCCCAAGGGAGTGATCTGACATCTAGATAAAGAAGAAGCTGTTCTAATTCCGGAGAGAGTCCCATTAAACCTGTAATTCTATTCACAACAACACAGCCTGATGCAAGAACCTCTGCCATGGCTGTTTGGTCACACAGGCTCGTCCATTCCTCCTTTGGAGTGTCTTCTGACTTGTAACTGAATTGGTGGTCTGCTTTGCACACTCGTATTTTCATCATAGCACTATACGAAGGGGATCGAGTTCCGTTAATTGCAGACTTGTTAATGTTCTCTGGATAAAAGTATTTTGTGAGGTGCTGGGGTTCCTGCACGCCCTGACCCAGGGGTGCTCCTGTCTCCCCTGAGCCCACCCCCACCCCAGGGTGCTGCTGCCAGAGCCCACCAGAGGATGGGCAATGGCAAGACAGGGTTCCCTCTCCCAGCCGCTATGGCATCCCCCAGCCTGTATAGGGGCCAGGGTCTCCTCCTCCTCGGTATGAGATGCTACCAACAAAGCACACAGACCGCTGCGGAGAAAAGCCTTCCTCCACCCGACAGCCACACCGGGGCCGGAGAGCAGCACTTACTCTACATAGTAGACACCATATACGGGATCCTCAATTTTCTCCCAACCAGCAGGCAACTCTGGAAATAGAAAAAGCATTACTGAAGCCTCCAGTGAAGTTTTTTTTTTTATAGGTCCTGCTCAGCATGCAAAACTCATCAGTAGCTCAGACTTTGCTTCGAACACTTTTCAGAACAATCACAGCCTCCTTTTAAAGGCTGGCATAGCACGGCACTAACATCATAGCCTGTCCCACCAGCGCTGGGTTAGCAAATCAATGGGAAGATGCCCACGACAGTCAATTTTAGATTTGCTTTTTGCATTAAATGAACAAATTATCAATAAATTTCCTTTCTGGGAGTGCCTCAAGTACCCTCCTGGTTTGACCACCACGGCTGTGGATGGAGGCACTGCCGTGGAAGTCGATGCAGGCAACAGGCCAGAGGCATTTTAACACCAGCATATGAAGATGGGTGAGATGATGGCAAGCAATTGTAGCACACTAACAGAGAGACCACTTTCATCTCCTGTACCAGGGCCGAGCCATTTATGCTCACCACTGCTGAAAAAAGTTTTTTTTGACTCCTTTCTTAGGGATTTACACTGCATCGCTCATCTGCGAGCCCAATGCAAAAGTGCATCTTGAAACAGGACAAAGAGTTTAACGCAAACGCCCGGCATATGGAATCCACCCAAGTGGGGCTGGCACACACAGATGTATTTCACTGCACAGCACTTAATGTAAAAACACATATTGCCATAATCACATGTAACAGAGATTTCCTTTTTTAATTAGCATAATTAACAAAAAACAGTTCTGAAGATGAAATTAACATTTGGAAATGTATTCACTTTTGTTCCTATTGATTTTCTAGACTGCACATACTTTAACTATAATTAGCGAATGTAATAAAATCACTTCAGCATCCAACTGAGGGTTATTAAAGCTGGATGTATTACTTAAGGGCCTGATCCTTGTCCCACTCATTTAAACACAATGTTCCCGTTGGCTCTGTGTACTGAAATAATCATCCTATGAACAATACAGAGTGGTGTGTTTGTGTAATACTGCGAATCAACTTGAACGAAGGCTCCACCACGCTATGGACTTGTGCAAGTGTAGTCCTTGCCCCACAGACTCTACACATTCATTTAAATAAAAATAATAATAATAAAAAAAAGCCATTGTCAGATAACACAAGTTCAAATACTCCATGCGAAACAATTCCTCAAAATTTATCTCTAAATTGACAAGACTGATAGCAAATAATCTATGTTTGTTTATTATCAAGTGCAAAGATTTATTTTCATGAATGGCATCAATTGCTGAGCCAATGCAATCAACAATGGCCCATTAATTACAGTAAGTGTAACTATCTAGTTCTGCATTTATAGACTTCAGCTATGTTGCCATAAGGATAGAAGTCTCTCCAGACTGGAGATGAACAGAATCTATACAAACACACATGGACTAATTACTTAAAGTTTATGTTTGTGTTCAGAATTGGCTGGAGATCAGATGAAATCGATTTTCATGGTTTTTGCTCCACATGTCCCTTATTTGCTGATATAAAGTAGGTTTTCCATTTTTATCATTATTTTATCCTTATTGGGTTTAACATCTTTGGATTCCTTGAGACATAAGCAATTAAATGCAAGCCAGCGCTAACTCTTGGGCATGAAAATACTCCACAATTTTATCAGCAGATCAATCTGAAATGAACGCTTCAGAAACAGATATTCCTTTAGACGGTGCAAGTGTATGTGAGAAACAGTTAGGAAGCTAGAGGCCAATCTTGAAGTCTTCTCGCAAAGGGAACTCTCACGTTTGCAAAGGAGTCTCACATGGTGAAAATACCGTGGACTGGCTTAAGGAGTTTCAGTGCAACTAAATTAAGACCTAGCATTCAATCAGGAAAATCACAAGTTGTGGCAGCCATTTAATTCTTTGCACTATGGTGAAAGTAAAATGGAAAAGAGACCAAGCTGGGGGTGGAAGGAAAAAAAAAAAAAAAAAAGAATGGGGGAAAGGAGAAGTAATGTACAAATGTCTTAAAGTGAGTTTTTCACAATTTTTCCTGCTAAATATCTTTTACCTATTTTGGACTACTAAGTGTTTCTGATTTTTAAAGCTCAAGCAAAAATGTTTTGATTTTCTTTTGTTCGCAAAAACTTTTGCTATTAAATTTTATTTTTTCTTTTCTTTTAAAGAATTTTCATGGAAGGTCAGAAAACCAGCACTTTTCTAACCCCAAAAATGGTATTGCGCCAAACTCTTCCCAGTTTTCTCTCTCTGCAGCTTTCCATGTAAGGAACACTTGTCTATGTTTTCGGAAGCAACAATACACAAAACTGCAGCTTTCAACACATTACTTGTTGATTACGTAGATGCGCTTTCCAACTTCTAAAAGCCTCTGAAATTTCTCTAAAGCAAAAGGCAATATTCTCCATAGCCATGTTGCACAGTCTGGCTTCTTAGCAGCTTTAAATTATTCATCTCCCTTCTCTACCTCTCCTGCCAAACTGAAGATGACCCAGAGCATTAGATTTTATCACAAATACAAGATTTCCAAAAACATTTTGCATCATTAGGAGTCGAGTGAGCCATATGGTTTTTATTTTGGTACATCCATGCAGCACTGCAGTCTCAGAGCATTTGTCAGCAGGTAAATTCAATGGACAAATATCCAATTTTACACTTTTAAGCCTGGGGTAGATACATGGATTCCTACTGAGATGCTCTTGTTTAGTATCCAACCCTACAGAGGGGATGGATAGATTCCTAAAAAAGAACTTTCCAACCACCAGGTATTTTAGTTGCACCCATGCATCACTATAAAGGAGCTGGAGATGACCTCCATCTGCTCAGCTCTTACTGCTCCCTGTGAGGCCAGGAGGATCTGCCCAAGCACATGTCAAATTCTACTCTAAAGGTTAAAGTTTTGTGTCCTTTTGTACAACATTCTGTTAAAAAGAGGTGACCTATTACTCCATATGCAACCCACCTTTTTGGAAAACAAAAAGTTGTGCAAATGGTTCAAGTTTTAATTTTCTTCTATTTAGAACAGAAACTGCTGATAAGCTAAGGAGCTAAATATCTGGTGGCAACCAGTTTATACTAACCACGAGTATGGTTAGTGAATAGGCCAGATCTTTTCATGCCCCCTCCCTAACATTGCTGTAACCAACAGGGCCATTTGAAAATGTCTTACTTTACACTGCAACGTTTGCAAATCTCAACACTATATCGATGGGCTGTCAGCTCAATAAAGCTTATCCACATTAAAACAAAATGAACATCTCATAATGTTCGAGCAAAACACTTGTGTATGTAAGTGCCTGCAGAACTGGGGTCAGGCTTATCAATTAATGAGTTTCCCTGCATCTATTTTTTCAGCTCTTCTTCTCTTGTGCTAGATCCTGATATCAGAATGAAAGAAGGGAACATTTCCACTTCATTATTGTCTCTGAATTTGCTCTGAATTTTTTAACCTCTCTCTTACTTTAAGTCACCCTTTGTGAAGACCCTTATGAGAAATATTTACAGGTTGTTGGTATGCATCAACCTACTTCTGATGTTTCTTGGTCTGCTGCTGATTATTTGTATGAGCTGCAAATAATGCTAATATACCGCTAAAGTGACTGCATTCTTCTTTAAACTGTCATTTCTTTCAAATCCTTGCACTAAAAGAAGTTAGGCCTCCAACATTATTCCAGGCATATTATCGAGAAGAACAGTTCCTGGAGTAGTGTTAGAAGTCCACTCAATAGCTGCTGGCTGCTGATGCCATATTAATCACACAGAAGCGGGAAGCAGAATACACTTGCAAGTCATTACAGAAACCAGAGGTTAATTCTCTGGTAATACAATCCTCCAGTACGCAGAACTATGAACTGTAAATACAGTCCTCTTTAAAAGCAATAATAGACCTAGTGGAAATAAAATCCTATGCAACCTCCTATGCCTTTCAGCTTTCCAAGTGCACTAGAGCATAGCTGAACAGAAATAACAACTACCTCCACCAGCAGCATAAACAGAATGAGCACCGCTGAGATTAGATATCAAGACAGCATTCTTCACACAAAGATGTAGCAAATAAAAGTGTATCACATCATCGAAAATCATCTGTTTATAAAATCACCTACTGAGGGAAAATTTTCTGCTGTTTCATTCACAAGCTCAGCAGAAGCATCCTATGTAATTCTTAAACTTTCTAAATCACACTTTGCTTCTTTTGTCTGGGAAATGTCTTTGGCCCCAATGAAAAAAGCATCATTAGCTACTTGATTTCAACTTTGGCATCTATAAGCTTTTTCCTGGAGCCAGTGATGCCAATGGAAAAGCCCCTGACTTCTGCAGGGTCCAGGAGGAAGCAACTTCGAACAAACTTTGTACGATTAAGGTTCCCCATCTTTCTTCAAACTCTGAACCAGTAAGAAAAACACTGTAGATCTGAAGCTAGGGGAAGATTAATGCTTTGTGTGCTAGGGAAGTTTTGCTGATAAATTAGGCTTGTTGAAATAAAAAAACGGAAAGATGCAAAATGATACAAAGGAGAAAGTAAGTAATTAAAGGCTTAAAACAGTGCAGTTGAAGTCAAACATCAAAACGAGAGATGGATGATTTACCTAGTTCACTGTCCAGTTCCTCCGTGTGTACCCCTTCTTCTCCAAGGGAAGAGCAGTAAATGAGACAGAAAAAATTAAAAGAAAATTTCAGATACCAGCACCAAGCAAGAAATTCCCTACAGCAAACACCAGAACCAGCACTAATTTTCTACAGACTGAGCCCAAGCTTTCCATTTATCATACTTTAGTGATCAGAATATTGATGGATCTGATGTAGATAATGAAAGAACTGGTTCTTGCATTCTCAAAAAATCTATATCAGTTGACTACCTTCCATGCCACAGTTTGATATGGCAAAGTAATATATTTGTGGTGTTCTCACTGTAGTGAAGCTTCTCCCTCAGATCTGTATGGTCCGACCGTTGCAATCCGTTCTGTAGACACCCGGATCTATCAGCAGGCCAGACCTGAATATCAATGAAGAAATCTGAGAGGAAAACCTTGCATCTAAATAAGAACTAACGTAGCAAGGTTTTCAAGAAAGTACCTAAATTTATGTGCATACAAGGTCCAATTGACTGCACTGTAACTACTCAGATGATTTAAGCTAGACATGAAGCGAAGCGCCTTGTTTAACTGGAGTCGCAGGCCCACACCAAAGTCCAGATGCACTGGTGAGGCATATACAGGAATGCACCAGTTTTAGTGGGGCACCTGGGACAAAGATCACATAATTTTTCAAACACACAAAGCCATCAATATTCACTGTTGCTCCATTTATCATTATCTGCTCCATATTCATAAGTTAACAGTGACACAGATGATTAAAGTATTGCTTAGCCTATAAATAATAATATGCAGTCTGGAAATGAAAGATGATGACAAAACCAGAACAAAGATGGTAAAAACAATCTTGGACCTAATACAGTAAAGTGTAAGCCACATAAATGAATGACAGAAGCAAACAGAAGATGTAGTGTCAAGCATTGCTTTTGAAAATTTGAACACCTGAAAAAACACTTCTGTGACCTGTTTGCAATATATTCTACCAAAACAGTTGTTTAGGACCTTTAGCGTGAAATATGAATTGCAGTTTCCTTTGATAGCCTGAACAACTGGAAACGACCAAAAACTTGTTAGGGACATGTATCCTGACAAAGAAAAAACACAAGGCAACTGCACCCAAAGAAATCTGAAACAACATCTAACATTTATAAAAACCACAAACAGGATGGGATCAAGCCTGAAAACTCACGTGCACACACACAGCAAACAAAACAGAGGAACAGAGGAGGAGTCCCACTGACTTCAGTGGAAATACTCCCAACAGTGACCCTTGCCAAAAAACGTACAACTTCTATGATGCAGTAAAAATAACCTTCTCTCTTCTTTGTGCTCACATTGTTTTCTAAAACATAATTATTCTTATGTGCAAAGCAAGACCAGAGCAGCCAAGCAAAACAGTGCAGTGCACTGCTGTACCTATGAAGCAACTGGTTTAACTATTGAATGTTAAAAATATCCATTAATGAGCAACTTAGTGAATGAAGTGAAGGGGTGTGGGGGAAGATGAAATTAGCTGATTTTAAGGACCTGATAAACAAAAATGCTACTACTCTGTAAAATTATGAACTTAACTACCCAGCTGTATGTTTCTAATCCCAATTAAATAAATTATCCCAATGCTTGTTTTATAATTGCTAAGATGACAAGAGATTTGAAAGATTTTCCCTTCTGCGAGGAGACTTAAAACTGTTTAACAGAGGAGCCCAGCCACCCGCTGTTGACTCATCCTACCAGCTGCTCCTTGCCCTGGCTCAGAGCACAGCGCGGGACGCACTGACCCACAGCAGCACGTGCTGCTTGCTGGCATCACCGGGGCTATCGACGTAGTGGGAGTCTTGCTGGTAGAGAAAGCCAAGATAGAAGTTGCGCTTCAAGGAAAACTACCTTCTGAAAGAGGAAAGCTTGTGCTGAGACTTAGCAACCTCCTCTCTAAATTGCCAGCAATGCTTAACTGCAAGGAGGAGGGAGCTTTGCCTGCGTACGCTATTATTTAATTTTGTTCCAGTTCTGATTACCCACTGACATATCCATTTTTAGGCGCAGAGCAGAGCAAGGCCTTCATTAATCCTGCTCCCTCCACTCGCTCCTTGACAGACGATGCCAGTTGCTAAGGATCTGAAGCAGGCATCAGCTCAGTATGCTTGGTTTTTGCCTGGGCTTTGCACATCCTTGCGGTCTGGGTGCATGCTGCATTGTGCACTAAGAAGTTGGTGACCTGCTTCATCATGGCAGCGAAGGCTGCACAGGCAAATTCTCATGTCCTGCAAAATCTCACGCGTGAAAGGAAGCAGAGGTTGAAAAACTGCATGTGCAAAAATAGTAACAGCAGTTCTGGAAGCCAGATTTGAACCTACCAGTAAAAAGGGATGAAGTAAGTTGATCCTCTTCCAAAGTAGAATCATAACTCTCATTGAGCTGACTCACACCAGTAGGAGGTTAGTCATATTATGAAAACTAATTTTACAAGGACAGCATCAACACTGACGACGTAAACCCTTCCATTTTTAAGATATGTCTACCATGATAGCATTGGGCTAGCCAAAATCATGCATTAGAATACCATCACCTTTCCTGGTCAGTAGACCAAAATTTCCACACAGGTTTTCCCAAACATTTAATCATCATGATGACCTTTTTCTTCCAACATCTCCTAAAGGATGCAGCGAAAGAACCTCCTTTAACAGTCCTGCATTTGGTTGCTCTAAATTGGACAGTGGCTTGCATTTCCAACATCTCAAGGAATACAAAATTACATCAGTGTAAATTTTCCGTGGCAAACACCTACGCTTTCAAATGGAATTTGTTTTCAGCAATCATAACTAAGTGGACTGTCAGAATTTAACAGCAGAAGTGAAGCAATTGAGTTATTTCTGCTCAAACAAGGAAATAATAACATAACTCTCTCAAATTCATGTAAAGCAGCTGGTTGAAGCGTAACACAATGGAGCACGCAGAGACTCAGTTGCTTTCCTCCTAACACAGCGATCCAGGGAGCGAATATGTTAGAAAGCTTTGAGTCTTGTTCAGCATCAGTGACTATTCAAATGCCTTTGCAAAAACAGAGGCCTTTTACTTCTAGCACCTCTTTGATTTTTATTAAATGATCTGCCATCTCAATGGCTATCTTACATACAGACAGTGATTTTATAACAACATAACAGATACTGTCTCTATGCACTTACTAATAAACTTTTTTTTTAAAAAAGTATTTCTGAACACAGGTTATCGGAAAAGGGAAAAGGAAAGGAAGAAAGCCATCTAGAAATGGACCAAACACATTATTATTTCACTATTTTCAGTCTCTTACCATCATCTTCACATTCTTCTAGAGGCTTCTGCTGTTTGTTCAGGCACCGTGGATCTAGCCAAGATGTTGTTTTTGTGTTATGGCTGGAAATCAAAAATGGAAATATGACCTTTGTTAATAAAGCAGAGCTGAAGTATCAGTGACATAAAAGTATATATCCTCTTTGTTATTCAACAGACCTGAAGACATACTTTTGCTTCAGAAGGGCTGGCATTACAATTTGATGTTTTGCAAACTAGTCTACCAAATCACAAGAATTTTGGCATTGAAACACAAACGTGAAAAGTGAAAATATACACATCAGCATTCCTGACTGGAAGGACGCATATGAAAGCTGCAATATTGTAATATTAATTTCCAAACTTTTGTCTCTGGTGGTTTGTTTCTTAATACCATTTGCCGCCTGATGAAAAGACAGAAGTTTCCCTTCCTCCCTAAACCATGCAGTGATCTTTGTTCCTGCAAAAGACCTTTGACATTTGCCTAGATTTGACCTAAGCATTAGTCAAGAACAAAATTTCCAGTGAAAACTTTTTAATTACACAAATAAAAATGTTCTGTCAAAGCCTTTGATGGAAGTTGAACAGCTTCACTTTCAACTCTTCCTTTCTACAAGTGCCCTGACAGCATTGCGATGCCAATCCCAGCGGTGAAGGCTGCATAGTAAACAGGCTTAAAATACATTTTTCTAGAAATTATTTTCTCCCCTCGTTTCATTTGCATATGGAGACAATCTTGTAATATTACGCCTCTTCTCCAACCTGATGTCATCTTAGACATAACCTGCAAAGATAGCCCTCCAGTCCCTGAGGTATCATTTATCTAGCTTAGCCTTTAACACTGCTTAACAGTTTTAAGTTTCAATACCATAGTAATGCTATTTACTTCTCCTTCAAGGTCTCAGAGAGGTTTATAAACTTAACCTTAGCCTCACAACAGTCTCATGAAGCTGGAAATGCTGTAATGAGGGCTATGATTGCTGAGGAATTAACAACCGACCAGCAATCTTCTATTTTACTGCAAGAAGAGGGGACTGCCCTGCTCCTAGGATCTGAGTGCATAAATAAAAGGTCCTTGTTTTACACATCCTACTACCCGCCCTCCCAAGGCAGGATGAGCAAATGCATTTAATCCTTTTGTACGCTTCAGAGCAATTAACCACCAACTAGAAAACTGAATAGCAGAGATCAGCAAGTCAGGTAAA
>NW_009199741.1:85431-136999 GCF_000690835.1 Fulmarus glacialis | reverse complement strand
TCTGCCAGCTTACAAATAAGAAGGTCTGTAGTCTAGCTGAGAAAGAGGGCGGTGGGAGGAGAGCAATGAAATATTTGCATATTTCTTGCAACTTTCTCTCGTTCACCAAAGGCTCAAAACAGTGTGGTTTGCTGAGGCCCAGAAAATTTAGCTAAACACCTTTCAGATCAAACACTCAGAGGGACAGGATTGTGTTAGACCTGTAACATGCATAGATCTACATCTACATGAGGGACTGGGATACTTTGGGTAATGAAAATCCCAATTAAAGCACCAGAGAAACGTATCTCAAGAGCCAAATTGCTTCAGCTACAAGCCATCAGGATCAGTTATCTGACATGCAGCTCTGGCCCCACTGGACCTGTGCTGGTTCTGTGCAAGCAGCTCAGATGTTCCCATGCTGTTCCCTTCAGCACCCTGACTTGATAACCCAAAGCGCTGTAGATGACGGTACAGACATCTGAGCCAGCTTGGGTCCACACACCTCATTAGCTTGCTCTCTTAATCTGATACAAATCAAACTAAATTGTTTCTAGGCTCAGGGTGTCCTTAGAATTAACAGGACTGCAGTCATTCAGTGCTGCATCCACACTAACACATTCTTGCACAAAATCACCCCTGATGCGTATGTATTCCCAAAATGGTCAATCTGCACTGCAGGGAAGGAAGCAGTTGGTGTGCTACCAGATTTTCATGTCAGACAGCAGTGTATGCAGGCTATATTTTTCCACCACACATACGATTCTCCTGCAAAAGGTCTAACAAATTATTTAAGGTGGTACAGGCCTGTATTGCTAAGAGCACACAGGCACATAGAAAATATCAGGCCTGTATTGCTAAGAGCACACAGGCATAGAGAATACACCAGCGATGGAGATGGGTTTTGGGGAAATCGGTGGCAGCAGCAGAACCCCTTGCTGAAGCACCTGTAAGGAAAGATAGCAGGGGCCCACGTGGGGACGAAAAAGGGAGCAACTGGCTGCTTGGGCAGCATTTAGCGCTCATCATCTGTCCTCCTCCAGGGAGGAAAATGGCAGGCTGGATGGGCTATTACTCAGGCTGTGTTATATACATTAAAGCCAGAAAGTACGTCAAAGAATGAGGCACCCTGAGGACATAATGAGGGGCAGAATACCGTATTCGGTATAATGAACACTTTTCAGTTTCATCTGATATGCAGCTGATGAGAATTTGCATTGTGCCTTCTAGACTTCGGCTTACACTAGGGGGTTGGTGGAGCCTCTTCAGGTAATTCAGAGCGCCCTGGAAAATGGCCTTTTTTACAGCAGCCCTCACCCAGCTGGGGAAGAGCTGCTTCAGTGCTCTCAGTCCTCCCAGCTCCTCAGATCTGTGTTCCCCTGCCATTGCAGCCAAGGGAAAACCTGCTCTGATGAACCTTTCCTTGGCCCTGTCCAAAAGTCCCCTCTCCTGATGACGGGGCAGGACTGCTCCCCTCACTGCCCTAATCCAGCATGATTCTCTGGAGTACCAGAGGGGCATTAGCAGAAGAGGTTCTTCTGTACTAACTGGTCACTGGCTTCTGGTGCACAGGCAGAGGATCTCAGTTTCCAAGACCGCATTAAACAGACCATCAAATCCAAAATCAATTCTTCACCCCCTTCCTCTACTTGGGCAGCTAAGGGCTTGAGTTTCAAAAGCTAATTGAATTTTAATGTCTAGCTAAACTCTGTGCAAGAAATCTTTTCCACTAACAGGTCCCATTTTATAAGTTACTCCTCTCTCAATAAATCTAGACAAGTATAATTAGAGACTATTATTTATGGCATGAAAAAATCAATATCATCATAAAACTGCTGACAGCACTCAGCTCTTAGGCAAAGTCTGCAGAGCACAAGGTACTTCTTGCTTTTCCAAACTTACTGTGCCTACTCTGCACTGAGCTATGCCTTCTGCAAACCACTGGAGCATGTTAACACGTTTGGCCCATTTGCTCTGACGAGAGGACAACACCCGAAGTCCATTCCCTGGCTCTGCTGCCGCCTGAGCACATGACTGGAGGAATTCTCTCTGCTGCATTACGCACAGAGGCAGGCTCCAGAAATGAAGTCTCAGCCCTTTCAATTAGGAGCTTTCATTCCACCCATGAAAACAACCGGCCCATATTTTATAAGTGTTGTTGCTTTTATAACCACCCTCATAAAACGAGCAATTCCCCCTGCCTTTGAACTCAGGAGTAATTTGGATGTTAATCCAATCACGAAATGCAAAACCCGTTCAGAAGCAGTAAAGAACTTGCAGCTCTGCAACATAACTGTATACACTAAATATTTAATACGCACACATACACACACAAAATGCATCCATGGAGGTTTACTTATGCCCAGAGAGAGAGGGAGAGAGATGGGATTAGAACAACAAAAATGTGCTTTACTCTATAAAATAGACTTCTCCGTTCTCGGTGTAGGCCATCTCCCAGTTTTCCGGCAGAGGACCTAGGTTATCCTCGGCAGAAGGAGGTAGGTATTGAGGGAGGTTCTGAGATGGTTCCGTGGTGGGAACGTTGGTGTGGCTATCAATCGCGGACGGTGGGGCTGTCTCTCTTACGATACGCGTATTATGCTCGTCTTGGTCACCAGACTCTGCTGTAGAATGAATAAGCACAAATAAAATTGAAAATCAGTATTTTTCTCCTCCCATTTGCTTCTCTGGGTTTATCCTTACAGTTTTCCTCTTCTTGCTTTTGAATTCGCAAGACACAGCAACAGATGAACCGAGGGCAGAGACTCTGCAGTCTTTTTGCCAGCAGGGACGAGCTTGCTTTGCCCACACACACTCTGCCAGCCAGACCCTCGCCAGCGCAAATCAGAAGCTGTGATCAGCTACTGTGTTCGCTCTAACAGGCCCTGCTGAGGTAACCAAAGTCTTCCAAGCTGTCTGAGGCCAGGGCTCACTGATGTAGATGAGTTCAATGGGCTTCTGAGCAGGCTTACAGGTTCACTCCTGCAGTGCCAATTGTGGGACAGGGATTAGGAGAATAAAATTTCCTGTTTGAAGAATGATCAAAAGGGGAGATTTTTACAAGTGCAGAAGGTAGCCAGAAGCTCAAAGTCAACAAGCTAATGGTGAACGTCTTTACTGCAGTGCTTTTTTTTAAATTAAAAATTAAAACGAATGTCAGCACTACAGCATGTGTCCACATGTTGCTGCTCACTAGTGCCTGTTCTAGCTGTCTGAGGAGGTTTATTCCACGGCTCATCACTGTATCCTTCCAGTCAAAGTCACTCAGGAGTATTTTATGACGTGTCTGGCCCTCCTTCCTCTAAGGAAACATTTCTGATGATTATATCCATGCAGTTCTGAGCTGTATCTATGAAACACTGCTGCTCATTCTCTCTATCCCTAATCACAGTAAATGCTCTCCACAAACCAGGTCTGTGCCCCTAACTCTTTCACAGAGAGGTTTTGGCAACAACAGACAAATTCTAAAATTACCCCTGTGTCTAGCAAAGGGATTTTCTCTGCTTGGTTCTTGCAGGTGTTGAAAATCAATGACAATAGTTCAACACCGGAGACCACTGACATCCTCAACTCACAACCCACAGCCTTGGTTTTTGGGGGGGCCGTTAACTGCAGCTCCTGTGCTATTTCTAGTCTGTGTGCTGCCTTTACAAAAAGGCAAGATGCTGAAAATAATAAACTGGGAAAAGAGGGAAGAAAAAGATCTACACTACACCAGTAACCTCAGCTGCCTGCCTTCTAGCCTTCCTGGCATTCAATATTTTTAGGTAGAAGCTGACAAGATAAAGAAGCATGAATGAATCATTGCCAGCTTAAGACTGCGAGTGTAAACATGCCAAAGTCTGGAAAACACAAGTCATCGAGAAGTCTTCTAAGGAAGCAGGAGCATTTTAACATGGCTAGCACACTTACACGTGAAATAAGCATAAAGAATCGCTTTGGTATATGAGAAATAACTCTTTTCTTGATTCTGTGCCCATTTAATGGAGGCAAGGGGCGAGGGTGTGATAACTGTGATAAATGAGCTGCACCTTCCAGTATTTCATCTTGTGAAGGAAAACAAGGAAGAGAAATGATGCTAGAGTCAGTTCAGGGGCACCAAACTGAGACGGGCAGCAAGAAGGTCAAGCAGAATCTCCCATCATTTTCCTCCCAACATCAGATCCTGTGACAAGGGCTGAGGTTGCTGCCATGTCACAACATATGAGAAACTACTCTTATGCAAAACTTTGTAAAGGAGCTAGTAAGCAGAGACAGAAACTCCAGCCTGGGAGGGATTAGGCCAGCCAGGAGTGATTTGAGTTAGAAAGATGTAACAGAGCACAACCCTCAAATCCATTTGACAGTTTGGCCCAGGGAGGGTCAAAACTAAATCTCAGCCTAAATCCTTTTAAAGCTCTATACAGATGTTAGAGCCAGGACTTTGGCAGGAAGGAAAATTGTCATGGTGGTAGGAAGTAACCAGAGGACAAAGGACCAAGCGCCAGTGATGGTGAGCACCCACTGCAAGCAGCTGTGAAAGGCTTGAAGGTGTGGATAATGCCGCTTGCTAAGTACCTACCTCAAAGGGAGCTAGGAAAAGTGAATTCAGTGTTTGAAACTGAGCTGAGGAAGTAATGCTCTAAGTGCTAACATGTCTGCTCATGCAGACATGACGAAGAGCTCTTGTCCCTCAGAGCTTCACAAACTTCCAGTTCATTTCTGTGGAAACTCAACTCATCTCCAATAGTATTTTGCTCTGAATCTGCCTGCACAGCACTTGACTTCAAATTGCAAAAGTTCCCAGTGATCTTTCAGCTAATGCTCAAAGGTAGCTTCAGCAGGACACAAGGCCTTCATAGAAATAGAGAGCTTGCTCCCATGCTTCAGACCTCATTCCAGCAGCAAGCAGCCCTTGGTTTGCTGGAAGGTACCTTGGAGAAGAGGACCTAGTAATTGTATGTGATGGGTATCTCTAGATGCAAGGAAGGGGAAAGGACAGCAATATATTTTGGAAGGCGTAATAATTAATTTCAAATGTGTCCTGGTTGAGCCATTTCATACTGTTTATAATGACTGGAACTGTCAACCATAGCTCAACTCTTCCTTGAACTTTCTGCAACCAACGGATTTGAGCTTTTCCCCATTTTTTCTCATCAAGCTCAATCCCACAAGGCCTTTTGAGAAGACACAACTGTGCCTGTGATTGTCCACACCTAGACAACTGCCATCCCGGTGTCGTTGGTCAGTTCTGTCTGGGACTGACAGCTTTGCAGGTAATCCATTAAAAACAAAACCCAAAAAAATCTCCCTCCAAAAATCTCCCCCCACGTATCATAACTGGATGGACTGTGATATTTTCGTTTTACCTGTGAAGCTACTGCTCATTTCAGGTACATCATCCTCTTCCTCATTCTCTGTATGCACTATGCCAGCATTTTGCATATCATTGTAAGACTTGGTTCGCTTTGGAGTCGACTGCTTGGAGCCAGACTGCAGGTTTTGCAAAGCATCGGTGGAAGTCACTTTCCCACTGAGGGGCTGGCTGGGAGGCTTGGGCGTTCCATAATAGTTACCTAGGCAATAGAAAGACATTTGCATCTTCAGAGAGCAGTTTATAGCAGCAAGATTTCTATTGTATTTTCTTTTCAGTTCCATTAAAATCTCTGTTTCTCCCCACAAGTAAGTAAATAAATAAACTAACACATGCCATTCCCATTTTTAGGGGGCATATTTCATTTCTAGAGCAGACACGGAAATATTTCTTGCCTTTTAAGTTATTCTTGTTAAATCTAAAAGGAGAAGCAATGGTTGCATTGTTTAGGTGCACTGAGCGTACAAGGGCTAAAACAAAAGGCAGTCATGGTGAATAGCAAAACTTCATCTTGTTACATCTGAATTTCAATTAGTAGCTTTTTTACATGTGTGCACCCACACAACACTGTGGCAGATCTGGAGTGAGCCCTGCAGAAAATAAAAAATTCATGACTGCCATCAGCCAGATAAATGATGAAAGGCTCGATGGCCTGCTTTAATACACAGGTTCTTCTAGGGTGGATGTTGCGTTTAAAAAACAAAAACTATTCTCTCTCTAAAATAAAACTTTGTCAAAGGAGAGAAAAGGTAAGGTACCACGTGGCACTGCTTTCTTCAAACAGGAAACTCAGCAGTTGGGTCAACTTGGGTAGAAATGAACAACCAGACCTTAAAGCAAAACTTGAAGGGACAAAGACGCACCCACACTTACGCAAACGCACAGCTCTTGGCAGCCATCACCAGATGTGATGCAAACAGTGCAAAGTGCTTGGCGTACTTCACCGTCATTTTATGTGACCGTGGAAGAAATACAGAGTAAGTGCAGGTTCATTGATGCCAGAACCGCACAGAGGTATTTCACTGTTCCTGTTTTACTTCACCTCAAACACCACAGTGGTGCTTGACTTGCCCTGAAACACTCCACAGGAATCTCAGGTCTGGAATCGGTTCCCGCAGCACTGGGCATTATAGGAATTCAGGTCTACTGCAAGGCGCATCTTTTACTTTTTATACAATGATCTGTGATATACAACAATTTTACATAAAACTCCCCAAATTTTTCCATTCAAGAATTATTATTAATTTTCATTTGCCACCTTCAGATTCCAACGGTGAACTTAAAAATTCTCCCTACGCTCTCTGGCATGACAAAATACAAAGGATGCTCTCCCATATAGCTTTGTATAAACCCACATGGGGGTGCACACATATAGCTTCAACTGTGGCAGCAGCACAAAATTCTTCTCTAAAATATGCATGTACATTTGATTACATTCATCATCTATCTCCATAGCCTATGTATAACCTGAAAGCATTTTTCAATTTTTCAGTACATAATTATGTTATATATTTAATATCCATTCCCCAGAAAGTGCACATGCTCCTTTATTACCCCTGTTACGCTAGATGGAAACCACATGCCAAAAGCAGATTGTGCAAAGGCACTTTAAAACCTCATCTGTGCTAAAAAAGATTTTTTTTTCATTTATTTTTATACATATGCATGTGTATTTTTTGTTGCAGAAGCCAACAACATCACTCAGACACTGAGCTATGACACTGAGTTTAAAGTTAGCCAAGCAGCTCTGCATTGACCTGCCCCACTGCTGCATGCAGTAGTTCCACTCACCCAACGCATTTCATACTGTTCAGCCATCACACACTTGAGGTTCAAAATGACATATCCTTATTTCAGTTTGGAAGTACTAGTTGTTTATCTCAGTTCCTGTTTAGCTGACTGAATTGCCTTTCCCATTAGAGCATCCCTTACAACCCCAAAGCTGCACGTGTTGTCAGGTTTAGGGTAAGGCCACAGGGATCATGCATACCCCAGCACTCGCAGATCTCAGTCTGAGACTCTGGAAGGTCTCCGGACATATCGGCAGCAAGGGACACCGGGAATCACCCTGGCTCAGGCTGGCAGAGTCCATCTGGGAAGACCAATTTGGACACACGTCGCTATCTTTCCCATTCACTGCCTTCCAAGAGGAGAAAAAGTCTTTCTTACAGAGCTGAGGCTGGACAGGTCGGAGGAGCTCCTATCTCCATGCTTTTAGAGCCGGAGTACTAGGACAGCAACACGTGCAGGTTTGTCTTAACAAGGTGTGTTTGAGCCTGTATACAACGTCGTGGATTCAGCTCCATAGGAGCAGCAACGCTCCGCAACGCTTTCATCTTCTGTTCATCATTTCAGAATCTTAAATGTACATTGATGCATAATTTATAGGGAGAAGGAAATTACTTCTTCTGGAAAGAGCATCTAATGGGGATGGAGACTCCTCAAGCAGGTTGCAGTCACTGCTAGAGAAATGATTCTTATGCTCTATATACCGCAGGACTTTTTTATACAAAAAGAGGAGAAATGGGGGAGAGTGCAAAGGGAAAATACCAAGGTAGGTGGGCAGAAAAAGGATAATCAACCCTGCTCCCGTCCTATCCTCTTCGGCATTTCTCCTGAAGAATGCTGCTTCTTTGGGGTTTGGGGGTTTTGGGGTTTTTTTGTTTGTTTGTTTTTCCAAACAAAATGTGTGTTTTCTAAGGATGTTAACTGCTAAGCAGAGGGATCCACGTGTGTGCCATATACATGAGAACAGCTTTTATTCATGCCACTGCATATCACTATTTTGTGCAAAATTTATTTCAGGTCTGTTGTAAATGGTTAAATCTTTTTGCGATGGATGGAACAAAGTCAATGAAGGGGATATATAGATGTTCCTAGTGTGGATTTTTATTTCTCCTGGACAAGAACATAGATGTTACCATCCCTCCTCCAATTACAGAGAAATACATGATTATATCTTTGAGTTTTGTTCCTTTTCAGTTCCTCTAGCAACAAGCAAGGCTGGAGTTTCTAACAGTTCACTGAGACCTGTTCCTCAGTAGAAAAACAGGCTTCTCTAAAGTATTTCAGATTTGCTTACACCAAAATCATTAGTCACTTTTCAAACCAACCATGGTTGTTGGTACTACTATTAGTGAATAATTTTCTTCTACCAACACAGTGTGCTGTCTTAGAGGATTCCTGCAAGTATGTATGAACACATACAAAGAGCAAATATAAATTTGAAACTGAGCATGGCTCCGCATGTGTGGTTTTGTTTTGCAGAATATGGGAAATGCAGCCCTTGGGGCTGAACTTTTCTTTTTCCTCCACAGAAGGCAGATTCAGCCTGAGTCAATATTCCAAAAAATCACAGCTCTTCCTTCAGATTCACAGAAGGACATACAGGTTTGGGAAACAACCCAGCTCATGACGAAAAACTGCAAAAGAAAGGTCCAACCCAGCTTGCAGGTGACATGGAGAATGAGAGAAAATGGAAATACTCTCTTTTCCTCATGTTTGCTAGATGCAGTCAGACCTATTTCTCTTCTCTAAGAAGTTCTTTTTGAAGTCACGGCACGTGGGCCCAGGTGTGGGGGCAGACACACCATTAGGAGGGACCGGCACTTAAAATTATCACTGAAACTCATGTTTAATCCCAGAAATTAGAAAGAGAAAATATTTACCCTGTGACTCAGAAATCCAAACGTGCATCACTAACAACCGACAGTGAAAGAGTTTTAAAACACTCAGACTCGACATTATTTGTTTAAATTAAATCTGTCAATGTTTATGAAAAAACATACATTTAAAAATACGCTTTAACAGTGTTTTGTTAGCCACTTGTAAGCCTAAAGAAGGGGCTAACTTCATAGCCAGTGTAATTTGTATTGAATATCCAATCAGCTCTAATTATTAACAGCATGTTACATGTGCATACACAAGCATCTGTCATCCCAGAGGATCCCAAAACATTTTCTAAAGTCAGCACAGTAGTTATGGCAGGACTCCCCGGGGTGCAGAGCTCCCCCAACAGCTCAAGTGAAGCTCTGCAAAACTGCTGAAGGCTGTCCCCCTAACGTGCTGTCTCAAAGCGGGAAAGCAGCAGCCCATCTCCCAGATGAAGATGATTTCTTGATGAAGACAGTGGGAAAACCTCTACTTTTCTGTGGAAATGCCAGTTTTGAAGCAGCCAGCACGGCAGAAACGGCACTTTCCCATGTCTGATTCCTATGGGAACCCAGCTCCTACGCTCTACCCTCTTCTCAATCACATTTGGATCCTGCCTACAGCAACCAAATTAATAGCTAATAACAATGCATTCACTCAGCAGATGCACATGCCATTAACTGAATTCCTTGTCATCACCTTTCACTAACCCTTATTTTATTCAGTCCCTTGGTGCTTAAAGCTTATTTAACCACAACCAAAGTTTGATGGCAGCTTTTACATCCAAAACCATGACTTCATCCATGCACTCTAAAGCGCCACTCAGGAGAGTGCACAAAAATAACAATAATAATGAAAAAAATCAGAATAGCTATTTGGAATGAGTTGATTTCTTTTCATCTCCTTATCTCTCAGTGTCAGCAGCTTACACATTTTAGCATCACGCACAGTAATTAGACTTTGGTAACAGCTAATCACAACAATAAGACAAGTTCTCATCATCATAACACTTCTTCCTCTGCCAATTCAAGCAGTGATCATAATCAATGAAAGCAATCTACAGCAGCTTCTACCCTGTCCTGCAGCTTACGAATTAAAGCAACACTGTCAGCCAAGAGAACTTTCTTTTTACGTTTTAGAAGCCTAGTGATAACGGAAAACTTTTCTTGTATTTCAAAATAACAAAACATTCTTATTAAATATTCCCCTGATGGGCAGTAAATTCACAAACAACCTTAACTTTTTTACGTGACGTGGAATTTGAAATGTAATTCACAAAAATACACCAATTAGCTACCCATAAGTAAAATAACTATGAATCTAATCCGTAAAAACTTTTGTCAATCACCATTCCATTCAATTTGAGTTGAAAAGACTCCATCCATCCAAGATACTGTTTCTAGAAATGCACAAGAACAGACATGCAATCTGAAAGGGTCTAAAGTGGAATGGATATGAAAGTAGGTGTTTCACCTTGCAGAGAGGGAAGATGAGACCATGGGGGTTGCTGGGGTGGGGACAGGGCAGCAGAGCTGACATGGAGAGGTGAAAGAAGGCGGAGGAGCTGCGTGCAAGGTCAAGCACGAGCTTGAGCATTAATCCGAATGGTACAATGCTGATTGAAGAATGTAGTCCCAAACCATATATTTTGGTTATTTTATCTGCAGGTGGTGGCTTTGCTGTAGCTATTATCTTTTTTGAGGGGGAGGAGAATTTGTCTTGCTTTTCGGTGTGAAGAGATTAGGCCTGGGACTGGAGTGCATTTGTCTCTCAGGAAAGTACTGAGCAGAGTTCTCGCAGTTCTGAATTTACTGATGCCTACTGTGAGGCATAATTTTGCAATTATAAAAAAACCCAAGAAACTCAAAAGCCTCTGTGTAGCACAGAGGACCGTGCGTCCACGAGAAGTGCATCTGATCTTCAAAGCTACCACTCTGTGTTAACAAGGACTCCATTAACAGCTCATGTTTTAAAAAGCAGTTTGTAGCTTACTGTATTGATGCAAATGGGTATTTTGGGAAAGAGACTTGGAGATAAGCAGCAAAATTAAGCAAGGCCTTGACACGCAGACTTTAAATGTAATTATTAATGTAATTATTTTCTTTACTGAGATACTTTTTCTCTGCATTGTACAAGAACCAAAACAATTGACCCTTAATTTCAGCAGAAGAGCCTCTGCTCATCTAATCCAGCAAGTGTGCTTCTGTCTGATTAGCACAGGATGAACTGATTCCTGGGAGCAGAGCTCCTGCTACAGTGTTTTGTCTGTTCTCTTCCCAGATCACATTCTGCTACAGATTTCTACATTTAGATGACAGATCTGGCTGCTGTCTGTGGGATTCACCTAGCTGCAACTGCACATTGATTAGCAATTGCCTTGAGGAAATTCAGAGTATCCAGGCAACCGGGAGGCGGCCGCAGATACAGCATCTGGATCGGAAGCAAAACATAGGCAAGGAAAGAGATCTCAGAGAAATTAACCTGCAATATATGCCAATCCAATGTGCTTTAAACAGCAGATTCTCTGTCAATTTTTGCAGTTATTAATGGTGAGTTTAACTGAAAGATCAGTCTGGGTTTCTTGTTAAATTAGTTAAAATGTTACAGTATGCACATTTCAATTTACGTCTGAAATTTAACATATACTCCAATTAGAGTCCTTAGGCAATGACAGCATAGCAGAAAATCACCTACAGATCAAATCAGTCTCATTTATTCTGATCTTTCCCATGTTGAGATATCACTAGGTATTGCCACATGCTATTATTAACATTCATGTACAGCTGCGTCCAAGCACATTTTATGCATGGAAAATTTCTAACAAGCCAAAACAAAGCAAAGATACTTAAAGTAACACATAAGCAGTAAGATCTTGGTAGCATGGGGCATGAGATGGCTATGGAAGCTCAGCGTGTTTCCTCATCTCAGCTATATTAGAGCAACTGTTGTATCCACATGCAAATATATTAAAAAAAAAAAACATAGGGAACATAGATAAGCATGTGCTTGTGCATGGTATATACAGAGAACACAGGAGAAGCAGCTGGAACACACCCTACCTAGCACAAGGCTGTAAGAATCAAGAAAATGTGATGTTCAGATACAGCAATATGCAACTCTTCTTCTTGCAAATACCGAAATATTTATATATATATCCCCCCACCATAAGGATGTGTCCCATTAACACCTTGCCTCTCCGGTGGCATGTGCATGGCAGCTCGCAGCGCGGGGCGAGCTCTGCAGTGGAAGGGAAATGCCACGGCTTGCGGAGGCT
Source organism: Fulmarus glacialis (assembly GCF_000690835.1). Taxonomy (NCBI): domain Eukaryota; kingdom Metazoa; phylum Chordata; class Aves; order Procellariiformes; family Procellariidae; genus Fulmarus; species Fulmarus glacialis. Next base: position 124,742 of record NW_009199741.1, on the reverse strand, counting down.
GGGCTGCCTCCTGGAGCAGAAGGGAGCTGCAAAGGGAGCTGGATAACATCAGCGAGGAATAGCCAATTCTAGAGACAGTCCCGAGCACATCCAGTACCAAGAAAAAATGCCGAAATGTGCCCGGCTGCCTTCAACACATCAGACTGTGATTAGAGAGTAAATAATGCCTTAAAATAACCTGAAATCTAACTTAGGAAAAAACCAACCAGCTCACCGTATCCTTTATTGCTAGAGGTCTTTGGGAACAACCTCTTCCCCCAAGGTTTGTGTTCTAAGTTGCATCAAGAAATAGTGAAAAGCAGGACTGCTAACGAACAATTTCAGACAGAGCTGACATTGGAAAACTTCTTATTGAAAGTGCACAGAGTTTTTTTGGAAATTCAAAACCACTCTAAAACTCTATCAGATATTTGAATATTTGCTTTTAGAGTTACTCAGCTACCACTTTAGCTGTTTGTAGAATGAAGCATTGTTATCAGATGACACTTCAGTATAGCACCACTCACGCTTAACACTGATAATCGTGCACATCCACAAGAACATGTTGCCTTTTTTTCTTACTAGTGGTTTAAAAAAAAATTAAAAAAAGAAAGCAAAGTATAAAAGCCAAAGATAGAACAGGAATCTTTCTGCAGTGCACAGATGTTAATAAGTGGATATTCGGCATGATACATTATAATGGTGCTAAAGGTGCCATTATGATTTATTGAGTCAATCTGTAGTATGGAGACATTAATAAGCGGATCTTATCTTATTAAGCGGAACATGTTGTTCCGCTGCATGGGCATTCCCAGCATCTGCCACCCTTACTCGCCCAATCTTCCTGTCATGTTTTGCATGCCACAGACACAGCTCTCATTTCAAGGTTGTACCAAGTTGGCGAGACCCGCAGGCTGCAAAGACACCACAAGAGCAGCAAAGAGAATCCAGCCATTTTTGCAGAAGCTGGGGGAGCAGGGCTGGTGCAAAGAAACCCAAGGAAAGCTACATCAGATAAATTAGGCTAAAGGCATCTTGATTTGCAGCATGTTGCTGAACACACCTCTCTACTTCAGCTGAAATTCTAACTGCACTATTAAGGTAATTTATTACATTCATTAAGTACCACAATCGGAGACCCTGTCTAGAGTAGCTAGTTTTATACACTTTAAAAATGTTAGCAAGTCACCCCATTACATCTTAGTCATGAGACTAATGCAGATTACTTATTACTTCTCTTGGCAATCACATAACACTTGTCCTGAGAATGAAAGATGATGCCTTGACAATAATACGCTATAATGTAATAACCCTTCACATGTTATGAAGTGCAGCACTTTTTCTTCTGAGGATCACTAAGTGCTGGGCAGGCATTCATTAATACAGCCTCACCAGACCCCAGTGACACAGCCATCCCCATTCAAAATTCAGCCACCATGCTAATGTCCCCGTGCGTCTCTGCACAGCACCCATCTCCACTGCTGCATTCAGCACAGCCCTCTGAAATACCATTGCTTCTACCTCTCTACCTATCTCCCGCTTCTACTCTCTCTCTCCCTGTAATAGCAGATAACTGCAGGCACAGGATATCTGCTGAAATATTAATGAAGAGAGAAGTAAGTGTTGTTTTAATATTCTCCAGGCCAGTAACGTGAAGTATAGAGCAGTTACCTGATCTGCCCAGGGCCACTCAGCAGCAGGGGAAGAAATAGGAATAAAATCTAGAAGTTGCAGTTCTGCTCAAAACAGCCCTCCCTTGGGGTCCCTGTGAGAGCCCACAACTCAAATGCAGGAGTAATTGCTAAATAATTAGTAACCTACACAACTACTTCCATGCATTCATCAGTATTTTATGCCCTGAAGGATCAGTCAATAAATGCCTGAGATTACAATTATCATGGTTTCCTATCCACCAGAAGGCCTAGTTAAATGTGCAGTCCAAAAAGATTTTTCCTTCCTAATGAATATTGTCAAGGGGAATTACTAACTGGCTTGAGCGTGTTGCATGCAGCTTTACCAGCATGCACATAATGCAAAAACCACCAAAACTGGTGCAGCATCACAGCTTTGAGCAGGTCTTCCAGGATTTCAGCTCCAGCTCTTGGATTCATGGGATCAACATGTAGCTTTCATTAGGGGAAAAAAGTAGTTTCTAGGTTTTATGGTTAAAAAGCAGCATGTTAAAACTGGAACTGAAAACCTCAGGAATTAAGGCTTTCAAACATCCCCTCCCACCCGATCAGGGTTTTTGGAGCATTTTGGGTGCAGAACACACCAGGAAGGTCACAGGTGAGCAGAAAAGCAGCTGCCATGCCTGCTCTGCATTCACCGGGATGTGAATCAAAAACTGCCCACAGGAACCTATTTGCAGTGCAAAAAAAGAAATAATAATGACATTATGTAGCCCAGTAGGTAGGCAACACCTTTTTTGTCCTATTCAGCTTGCAGTTTCTCTCTTTGCGATTAGAGCACTTTCAAAACCCAGGTTTTTCTTTCAAAACCGGACACACTCTCCTACTCCTTTACGGTTTCCAACTGTTCTCTTCTGCTTGTTCTTTCTTCTTTCCAAATCAATAGTATCCATAACAGCATCAAGGTCCTGTGTATTACTCCTCTTCTGACGGCTCCCTGTTTTCTAATCTTTCTCCCCGGTTCTCTTCAGTAACTGTTACTAAACAAATGTCTGTGTTACATCTTCTCCTGCAAGGTTTTTCCCAATGGTAGTACCAGTATCTGGGTGGCTTTATGCCTTCAAGAGACAAACATGTCATCCAGTAATGCCAAAACTTTATCTTGATCATTTGGGTCAGACTTCCACTCCAGCTGCTGAAACATAGCACAGGAATACAGAGCATACATCCACCTCCCCCCCACACCACATACAGATTCTTAGAAATTAAGGGCCAAAAGGCACCTCAGGACCACCCTGACCCCAAACCACCAGCCTGTTTGAGTCACATGAGCTTGTGGCTGACAGGCACATGAAAACTTCCCCATTCAACATCACTACTCTCCATTTCATAGCAATCCCCTTCCTTCATCTCTAAATCACCTAATTACATTGTAATAAAAAGCAACCCTATCTTTGCAATTGTTTGATTCCTACTCAGTACAATAGGTAGCATTATTAATAATAAAAGCCATGCATTAAAGGTATTATTTTATTGTTCTCCAGAGAGAAATAGATTATTTGCTTTTGTTGGGTTCCATCCCTCTGGTTTAGAATAAGCCATCATTGTCAGGGTCAAAAATACAATCAACTTCATCACAGTAGTACATAAAAAAAAAAAAAAAAAAAAGGAGGCAGCAAAATGCAGCATAAAACAAATGGCAATTAAAGTAATCTAAGAATATAAAGCTGGGCAATAACAAAGATTTGGATATTAGAATTCTAACTTACTTTGTGGTCTGGGTTTTTTGGTGGATTGGGGTTTTTTTATAGACAAAATTGCTGGTGATTGCAGCATTGAGTCTGAATCACACCATCTTCCAAGATCTAATCAAGATCAACACTGTCTTGATCAATAAAGTTGTAAAATAAGATTTCCAAAAAAAGTACAACAAAGCCATTAAAGAAATCTTGGAAGGCAGCAAAATCATTTCTTGAAGCTGTAAGTGAAAAATGAACTTGATTTATTTCACATTACAATCAAATAGTAATGTGTCTTGATGCATATGTGCACACATGCATCATCATTATTTGCTTTATTCTTATTGATTTCTCCTTCCATGGGCCAGCTCTCCAGAACCACTATGCACCACCATCACTGATGTCAACGGGGAAAGAGGCTTCTCAGCACTTCTGACAAATTATTCCTTTAAAGCTCAGACACTTCTATCACCCACAGAAATGAAATACACATTAGACTTATGAGAAGTCAACCTAATCTCCAGCAACTCAAAAGAACAATCCATGAAATCTAAACAGTTTAGCTGCTACTGCATATAATCACATAAGCAATGAAATGACCATGTTACAACTGTCCCAGATGGGTACAGCATTTCCTGAAAACTAGTTCCCAGCAAGTCCCAGGAGCCAGCTTACAGACAGTTACCCATTTTGTCTTTCCAAGTGGAAAGGTCACCAGAACAAATACGATCAGGAAGAAATGGCGAGGCAGTTCAGCTGATCTATTTCAAGCACCATGACAAAGAAAACTAATTTAGTGTTATAATTAGAAACATAGAGAGGAAAAAGCTCTTTTTGGAGAAGTGCTGCTGCTGGAACGTTAGCATTGGTGCTGATGGAGCTAATCAGCTCAGAGAGGTGGAAGAGTGAAACCAAATTACACATTTAGCATCTTCATGCAAACCAGGTTTGACACTGCAATTGTCTGCAGTTGGGAATAAGGGCAAGGTTTAAAGGTGACCTTACAAGGAATTTTTAAAGAAGTAGACTAAACAAACAGTGTATCAGGACTTTTTTTTAGAGCTTGAAAACCAAAACCAAAATATTTTTTTCATATTTGATGACTACTTTTCAAAGAAAAATATCAGCTATTTGTGTGTAGTTCACATTTTTAAATGTATTTCATGTAACTTATTAACGGCTGCAAGAATAAGGCTTTTTCAACTTCTCGTAATCATGACAAGACCCATTTAACTTCTTGCAAATGGAAATATGACATGAATGAACTGAAGTAGACTGGAAGGACTTTCAAGCCTGTAATGTATTTCTTTTATTGTCTTCTCAAGAGGTACATTTGAATGTTCTCCAGGAGAAAAAAAAAAGAAAAAAGAAAAAAAAAACCACCCACCCCAAAAGGAGTTTTCAATTTAAAGGAGATATAGATTGCAGGTTTAGTTACATAAATCCTATTGTGTACCTAAATATGGCCAATTTGCCTTGCATTTTCTTGGAAATCAAAGCTATCTTTTTCCTCCTGTCACCCTAGTGACATTTCAGTGCCCCTTGGCTGCCTCGGTGCTGTTTTTTGTAAAGCTGTGCTGTAACAAGGATCAACACAATGACCCAAGTTAGAAGTAATTATCCAAGAATGAAGAAGAAAAAAATGGCCAAAAGCACTGTATCATGTAGCTGCACAGTGAGACACAATTGGGTGATGAAGGATGTGTGGAAAGAGAGACAGCAGGAGGGAAGAAAAAATGAACAAGGAGATGGGCTATAGCAGATACAAAGAAAAGATGCATTTTCATTCACTGCCAAGCTGTCTTCCCTCAGTATTTCTTTACTGGATTTCATATTGGATTTTCCTGGCCTACTGATGTTAATCTTTTGAGGTAGTTAACTTGAAGGAAAGACAAATGCACAGCAATATTGGAATTCCCTCTGTCAGGGTACACAGAGAAAAGGGAAGTAGAACGCTAGGATGGAAAGTGAGGTCCTAACTCGAGCTGGTTAACACAAGCGAGGGTGTTGCAAGTCTAGTGTCCTACCAGGGTTATTTGAAGTGCTTTTTCACTGCCCGTGGCTCCATACCTTCGTAAGTTCCTACTTCCAGAAGGGTCCCACTTCGCTCCAACTCCAGAAACTCCTCCACAGTCAGAAAGTTATAGTCCACACCAGGCACTTCTCCTTCTCTTGGAGGGCGGGTTGTGCCTGAAAGGAAAAATTAACACGTTAATATAGCTGTTTTCTTATCAAGAGTTAAAAGGGACAATAAAAAATTATCATAAAGATCCAACAGTATCTGTAAATACAATTCAGTGAGCTACACAGAGAGTTGTGTCAAGAGTTCAGCTAAAAGTTAGGAGTCCACATAAAAACAAGGCAAGACATAGATCACAGGTTGAGCTGGCAGTACCAGTTGTTCCACCCAACAACAATGTTTTTGATATTCCCAGAAAGACTCTCTGGCAAAGAAATCTCTCGTATCACATGCAGAAACACAGCTGGAAGAGTTTGGTATCTGGGAATATGCCAGCAATTACCTTCTTGCCACTAGCACAGTCTCTCATACTTCACTAAAATTGCAACCTGTATTCTCACATAAGGCAACTTCTAGTTTCCATTATTTCTGTATCACTTTATCTCACCAAGTATTCTTTCACATTATAAAGATCTTTTCTCCCTTATCTCTTCTTAATATTTTACCTCTATTTATGCTATTATTTTTTATTCAGCATTAAAAAGTACCGTGAGACAGTTTTGATGCACCATTCACACATGCTCAGTAAAGAGACAACCTGCAAACTCTTCTCACAGAAGTTCACCTATAAGCTCATTCCAGTTAAAGAAACACTTTTTCTTTTGAGTAATAATTCACATTGAATCTCTCTCTAGCACTTGACAATTTAAATACTACCCATGGAGAATGAGGCTCTGATCACTGCTACTCTGCCAGCTCTCCCTTCTGACCAATTTACAGCCCTTTGAAGCATGGTGCAAGATGGGTCATTTCATGACTTTTTGCTAAGATGGTTTGGGCCACTGCATTTTAGGTCACTGAGCACAGCTGAATTGATTAGAATCAATTTCTGTTCAATAGCCTTTATTTTCCACGACTCTGGAGGCTAGGAGATGGCTGAATTCTGTACATCTGAGATTAAATATAAATGACAGATTTACAGATGGTACAGGGAACTGAACTTTAGAAGAAAGAGCAGCGTTAGAGAGTTGAAGGTGTCCAAGAGCTGTGGCCGCAACCAATCTGCTGGCTTGGGAATAACTTTAGAGATGTGGAAACCATACCTAGCATTTAATGAAGCATGATTTCTCACTTCTGTGGGACTCTTCCGGCCCCTGGGCAGTGACTTCTCAGTGCATACAATTTCTTAAACCCTCTATAAAAAGACCGAAGAAAGTATAAAGAAGCTGAGCTTCTGGAAACTAATTGGGAAGATTCCAGCTCTCAGAAGTTGAAAGAGCATAAATTTACCATGCCTGCATCTGGCAAATGTTTTCCTCAAGTGCCAGGGAAGCGGAAAGTCTGCTTATGCCCTATTCATCTGAGAGACTGTTCAAGAGGTCAGTCTTCACAGAGTGATACTCTTGAAAAACTATCACTAGATTAATTTCCTTGACAGACATCCACTTTCTCTAACATCCTCCATTTCTTGTTTCAAAATAGAAACTCACTCTCTTTTTTTATTATTTACCATCAGCCTTCAGATAGTCTATAAATTCCCGTGCTTTTTCTATCATTCCTTCTCTTGGAGCTGTGTGAATGGGTGAAGGCAGGAGGAGGAAAAGCAAAAAAGGGGATGGAAATGATGATGGATATCTTCACCCTACTAGCAGAATTACTCTTTCCTATTAGAAAGGATTCAATTTTCCATTCTTTGTATTCTTGAATCCTTACAGTAAGGCTACAACGATTTTTACCAAGTAGTTTGTAACAGAGGACAGATGTCTTTCACAGATCTAGACCAGGGAAATGTTGGAACTGCACCACATGCCTCTCTCTTCCTGAGCATCTGCATTTCCATCTAAAGGCAGGCAGCGAGGCTGAGTGGGCAATGCCCACTCAGGTCCCTCCCTGGCATGCAAGGAGCATGCAGGCACCCAGGATGAAGGGGCACAGCTTGGACACAGCACCTCCTCCCTGAGCACCAACATCGCTGTGAATGTTCAGGCTGTGAGGACCCTCTCCAGGGCATCGTGGCTCTTGACCCCTGCCAGGTTCCCCTAAACCAGGCCCACAAGAGGTTAAGGAGGAAGAATGGAAAGCTTGAGCAATAAGTATGTCCAAGGATGCGCTGGAGCTGTCCCATGCCTGGAGAACAACGGAAGTGAGAATTAGACTCTGTAGCTCCTCGTCCAATGCATCAGTCAAACGTCACCCTGAGCCATGCTGCACGCGAGCCGAATGACAAAAATCAGGACATACTTTTTCCCAGTAACTGACAACACACATTCATGAGACACAAAAATCAGGGAACTTCAGGATTCATTTTACTTTATCTTTTAAAGCCGCCTTCTTTTCTTTATCTGTATCTTCCCACAGAGAGTATTTATTAATAATTTTTTTCCTTCTGAATTTTTATAGCAGTGAAATTGCAGTCAACAGTTTACTAGTGCTGGCTGCCTATTTGACATGACAATTATATCTCTGCCATAATTCCTCTGAGCCATTTTAATGGATCTATTTGTTTCATCTCAGTGTTCTTAATTTCCTGAATATGTTCAAGTCGAAAAATCGCAGATGTGCTTGCTATCAGCGCGATTGCCTCCAACACACACTGAATGCATTAGAAACGCCAAGTCGCCGCGTAAAAGAAAAACATTGCATCAGAGAGATAACATTTGTCACCTCGCGTCGGTCTCCAGCAACAAACAGAGGGAAAATAAAAACTACACTGGTTAGGATATCTTATCTGGGCAAAGGCGAAAAACCCAACAACTTTCCATGTTGCTGTCTAGAGCAAAGATTGCTTGCAGATGCTCGGGCTGTTATCCTGCTTCACATCTGAGCAAGTGTTACTGAATGCAATTCAGAAAGGCAGGGGGAAGGGAAAACCCGCCTCCGTTTTTCTTGTAGCAGAATGACAGGCTGCCGGCTGGACACACGCCTGGCAGATGGCATTTCAAAGAGTTTTCATGAACCATCTGGGATGTGTACAATGATTACAAACCACACTTACAACAAAGCCAGAAGGGTTGCTTCACAAGGGGGGTGGGGGGAGAGGGCGGGCGGAAAGAAAGGGGGAAAGAAAAGAAAACCAAGAGGCGCGTAAGCAAACTCGATGACTTTTCTCAGGCACAGGACACTAAGAAAAATCAGCACCTTCCACCCCAATCTCTTCCACAGCCTGAAACAACTGCTCGACTACTGTGCGGCATGTGTGTGCACAGCCCAACACCATCGCAGGCTACAAGCTACCGTTTGGAGCTTTCTGCTGATAAACTCCAAATTGTAGTTAAGTGTCTCATCATTAATGTGACTTAATTATGTACAAAGCATAGTGTGTGTGTCCTTCCTCCCTCCCCTTTAAATTGCATTTCAGCATCCTTACCACAGGATGGTCATCACTGAAGGAGAGGGTTATGGAGATGACTGTACATTTTCTCAGAGCTAATAGCAGATCAGACCACTGCTAATGGCAGAATTAATTGAGCACAATGAGTGCTGTAGGCGGCCCAAAACAGGAGTTAAGATACTCCACTAGAAAAGGCGAGCCAATCATATCTAAGTATGTTAACCTGCCTGCCTGCCATGTTTGCACTGCAATATTAAGTGGCATCAAATCTTATTGCCATTAGGTAGCAATTTAGCTAATTAATTTGAGCTATGTCCCACTGCGTGACTAGCTCAGAATTGCTAATGCTACAACAAGAAGGAACTGGAGGAGTAACCGAGTGGTTACCGACTCCTTCTGCACATTTAATGGTTCATAAACTTTCACTCTTATTTGGCTAGAATGTCCCACAACATATAAAACTAGTTAGAAACATTAAATTCATAGGGGAATTGCTCAAATCTTCTGCAACCACAGCAGACTTACGAAAATAAATAAATAAATAAAAATAAGGCTACTGGTTAGCATTGCAGGTTTTACCTTCTCTGTTGACCTGGGGAGTTAAAACTACATATAACATGGGTGGCTCAGATGCTAGGTGAAACGTTTGCCCAGGTTGGTTTGGTTATCACATCCAAGCTAGCTGCATCCTAGTTTCTTAATGTACCATATTGGACCACCAATGGTCCACAGAAGAGAGATCTCATCACGGGCTGGAGACGCCACCTGAGAAATTGCTTATAGACATAGGTGAGTTTGCCCACGCAGAGCCCAGTGCTTGTACTTAAGCTAACTAAATTAAAGCTTGTCATCCGTGCCTAGAATAACTGGACTGTGGCTCAGACGTACTGATGACTATCAACTATTATTCTGAATAATTTAAGTGCCCATTTAAAAGACAAATAGCTGCTGCTGTTGTGTTGCCTATCAACCGTGCTGACAATTACCCAACATGAGCCTCAATTATAGTATGGCCAGATTGTTAATATGTGATTCAGGGGCTGTTTAGCTCCTTATCAATCTATCAGGGCCTCATGTTAAGCTGTTAATAGCCACTGATGCCCTGCTGCTAAATTAATCGGAATCTTTGCTTATTGTAAAGACTTCAAAGGGGCCGTAGTCACTTCAATTACTTTCTTGTTAAAACAAAACCAAAAACAGTTCTTGAGCAGTAATTCTGTTACCATACACCAAAACAGCCCCTAGCAAGTCATTTAGAAGTTGACTTCTCAAGTGCGTAACACCTACATCACCCATTTGCAAAGCAATGATTTCTGCAAACTCCTTATCCAATTCCACCGGCTGGCAATGATAACCTGGTGAGCTACCAAAATACAGCTGATCAAACCACCATCATTTGCTTCTCATCTCCACTGACCAGCTTCTCTTAAAATGACAGATAATGTGGGAGTTGTACACTCAGAGCAATGATATAGTTGCTACAACCATATTTTATACAAACTCAAGTCACTGGTGGTTCCCACAGGTGAATGAAACTGTAGTAAATAAGGTTTTAATGTGAAGTGTACAGGGATGCTACTGACTCACGAAGCTGCAATGCCAAGTGCCGTTGCAGGGGTTTGCTGAGAGGCTGTTTGCAGGCGGGTTAGAAGGAAGGATGCTTTTCTTACCATTGCTCTCGAAGACTGGTTTTTTTCTTCCTTCAGCAACAAGAGACGGCTCTCATCACCTACACTGAAAAAATCTTCAGCTGCCAAGGAAAACAGCCCCTCTTCCCTCTGCACAGTGTTTAGAGGTCACCTTCTTCCCTCATGTCACAGGATAATTTGGAAAGCCTGCTTTGCCTCTCCTGCATCTGTCACCTATGGTGCCAGATAACTGGAAGGCAGGACAAAGTCCACAGATCTGCTAATAGCAAGTGGAGAAGGGAAAAGACAAAGACAACCTGGTCTATCTCCAGAAGAGGCAACCTGATTAGCAGCCAAGCTTAAGGCAGAATGTATCTGCAGCACAGTAGTAGAAATAGCCTTAGCTACATGAACAAAAAACAAAGTATAACCTATCGTAAGAAAACATTGCACACAGAACTACTTCATCTTATTGACTTCTGGGGTTATCCAAACTAAGACTACTGACTGTTTTTCTTCAACAGCAACAGAAGGAATTGTATTTGGACACTGTTATGCTATCCATTATACACGTGTGTGTCCCCACTTACCTATGGTTAGGGGTAAGGGGTAATTTATAGTTACAACTATAAATGAAGATATGGAAGTTTCAGAGAGGTCTAGTCTGTTACAAACCAAACATGCGCAACTTATAAATACAATTTTCTCCTGAAACTCAAAACTCAGGAAGCTCATTCTGGGATTTTAAATGTTGTCTGTCCCTTCTCTAGCCAGTGACTTGATACCTATAAACCACAAGAACGTGACAAGCATTCAAAGTGTCTCGGTGGCAGAGTAGAAATTCAGTCCAAAAGAGAATGTGGTCTGTCGCTAGAAATTAATTCACAGCTCTGTTAATGATGCATGCACAGGAACAGATGCTGATTGACTCTTCCTGGCCACACAGATAACTGCAGTACTAAAAGCAAATTTCTGTCACCGTGGTCAGCAGGAGTGACTGATTAAACCCAGAAAACAGCTGACCAAGACAAACCTGTCTTTCTACAGACACATTTCACAGAGAAATGCATTTTGTGGCTGTGGTCTAAAGTCATTTTTCTTCTATAGGGGGAGATGGAAGGGATTTGTACAAAGAGCTCAATATCTCCTTCTGCTCCCACCAGCCTTTCCAGCAACACTAAGTGGCCAAAGCTGGATCCCACAGCAGCAGCTTGTGAGAATCCCCTCTTGCCGAAAGGACCGTGCCGGCCATGCACACGAGCAATGGCAGGTCAACCCTCAGCGCACATAAAAGCCGCTCTCCCTCTTTCGGAGGCGCCGTGTCCAGTTGCATCTCTCTGGCCCTTTCTCTCAAAGTACTGACTGCCTGGAGTCTCCCTGGAGAAACGATTCAGCCAAGCCACACAGCAACAGCTCGGAGTTTGTATACCCTCCAGGCAGCAAGTTATTTTTGTCCTTTTTAAATCTATTTTTGGTATTCCTGTGGCCTTTACTGCCACCGAATAAGAACACTGATAATCTTCAACACATTTATCCTTATAGCATTTTGAGGTAGAGACAGCGGGTTTGTTTCCTTTTTATAGCACAAGATCAGCCAGACCCAGGCTCTCAAAGGACTTCAGGAGCCTAATTCTAGAGAAATCAATGGGATTTAGGAAACCCCACAGATCAGGACCAGGGTCTAACAGATTAAAAGGGACAAAAATAACTTGCTGCTGCGTTGGGGCTTTGCAAGCTCATTTGTATGTGTCGCAAAACACCATGCCGTGGCTACACAAAGCCAATTCAGCATGAGGGGGTTCACTCTGACTGTAATATCAATTTGAAAGAAACTGATAATTACCTGATGACTAGAAGAAGTAAGGGTACAAAACCTGCCACACTCCCCAAGAAAGCCACTTAAAAAAGACCTATCTAAGGATCTGTGCCAAATATGCAGCACCTCCTTGACCTGGGAAAGTACCACCGATGGTACTACTGCAGTGTGGCAGTTGCTAGTGCAGTTACAACCTCTTATTGTGTCCTTCAGAGCATTCACTTGCTAAGGAAAAAAGAGTATTCTGGCATCAAATAAAACATAAATAATAAATGTTCTTGGGTTCGCAATAGCAGCAGCTCGCCTTCTGGATCCCTCTCTTTGAGTGATTACTGTTACCTCACCAGACACCTGCAGCCAAATCCCCCTCATTTCCCACAAGGTGGGACGCCCACCAAGAAGATTAAACTTCATGAACTAATGAGTTTGCCATTAATCCTGTGTTCATGGAGTCCAACAGCATGACATCCACTAATTTAAATTGTGAACTAGAGATGAAAAAGCAAACTATGTACCTCCTTGGCGAGAAGACCTTAGCTGTAACTATGCACAATTTTATTCTTTCTAATATATGGATTAGTGTAATAAAGTGTAATTTTATAAATCAATAAAGCTGTAGTAATGAGATTGCACTGTAATGTTCTGCTTTTAAATATTGGCACAGAAATGAATGAAAATTGCCATTTGTGTAAGTGTGTATGTGACTTATGGGAAGTGAAATTAGCTGAAAGTAAATTAACATGGTGATTATATATATGCATTTATATTCAGTTTCTCTCATATATACATTTTTAGAAGTCTAGATAATGCTACAACCATGACACACACCTTTATTTCAAAAGGACCACCTTTCTTCTATGTAAAAATTACAGCTACTTTCAGTAGAAATTTTGTCTATCTTGGAAAAGGATACAGCTGAAGATGGTAAATTAATTACATATACTGGATAATTACAGAGCACCCTTATTAGCTGGTTATTTTTAATCCTGTAGATTAAAAATATCCTATCTCAACCCAAGCCTAACCTGATCCCCTGAGCACTTGCTTAGGCCTGCCCCACATCAGCCATCTCAAGCCTAACCATGCAGAGCAGAGCAGTGCTCTACGCTGCATGCCCAGAGCAGCTATGGAAAAGCAGAACGTGGATTAAGATGACTATTCCATGCAAATGTGCACATCCGTATTAAATACAACAGGCCAAAGGTGTGGGGGAGGTGAGTGCTTAAAATCTACTTTGAAAAAAGTCACAGGAGACCTGGGATGTAGGGTCGCTCCCACGCAAACCTCCTTGTCTTATTTATACTTTCACATTATAGGAAGTGGTTTATCTGGAGGTACAACCTATCTTCCTTTATATCTGTTTTTGTCATGGCTACTTGCAAAGCTATCTGATTTCTACAAATTGCCAAAGAGAAGGTGTAGGCCAGTCCAAGAGTTTCCTAAGTCAAGGGCTAGCATTAAAACTAAGCTGTGAACTGGTCAGTAGAGGCACTCAGCTGCTGAGAAGCAAAACGCTCATCAGCTCGCTGTTATGTTTGGCTGAGTGGCTGAGCTTAAGACAGTGTAGTATTAAAAATTGTTTTTCATTAACTATTGGCTCTTCATGTGGCTTGGTACAAGTTTTGAGTAGGTCATATTTGAGTAGAATAATAGAATAAGCAAAAAATAAACCACTCTCAAACCTTTTGCTTAATGTTAGAGACAGAAGACTGGGAGGAGAGGGCTTTGGGAAAGATGCGGGGCCAAGACAGGACTCGGGACTAACTGTACTGCAAACTCTTGCAAGATGAATTGCCAAGTCACAGAGCAAGGAGAGACACAAAACCATGCAAGTCAGATAAGCTGAGTTCACTGGCTTTCCAGGAAAACTCAAGGGTTTTGTAAACATTGCACAATCCTTTTCACTCACCATGAACTACTGGAGGAATTTCCCAATTTGGTAGAAGACATGCAGTGGAGTCTTGATGCAGAAATACAGTGAACAAGAACACAACGGACAGTTTTATCTTGGATTTTTACAATTGAAAAAAAAGAGAAAACTTGTTTGCGCAATATATGTGACTATTGTAACCAAAGGAAGAACAAAAAACAAAAAAAACCCTCAGTAACTACTGTTAGCCATATATCTGTAAATCTGTCTCACAGTGAGATTAGCAGTAGATCTTCCCAGGAGCCAGACTGCCTGTTTGTTCCCCACAGCTACACTACTCTACACTACTACATAAGCTGCCACAACTATTGGAAGGAAAAAACCTTCTCTCTTTTCTTTAAAACTTCGATACAAAAAAATTTTAATCTCCCTAAAACAAGGTATCCTATTTTCTATTTACTTCAAGGCTTCAGACGTGTCCTATGAACAGATATTGTAATTAAGCTCGTAATAAAGCGATTATCCAACACAGACCAAACACCTGCAGTATTTAAATTCAGTTTTTATGAAAAAACAGTGTTTGCTTTTGACACCTGCATACATATGTGCACATATATCCATGAAAAGATATTCTGCACTTTAAAGCTATAGTAATAAATAGGAGATTATTTGATGTCCACTAGCTCAGCTGCTTCAACAAAGATTACTTACCTCCCTTGCTGTTTGTCTTCTGAGGCTGTTTGTACTGCCAAGATAAGTACAACTCAATGTGGGTCATCCCTGGTTGGGCGTGATATAAAACTCTTTCTGCTGACTTTAATTGCCCTTCTAGCAGACCTTTAATCTGCAGTTAGAAGTCTTAATAAAACACCTCACCTAATAGCATGTGCCTAAAACTAGATCAGTTCATTAGTCTAATCTCTGTAAAATTCCACCATAGAAAGAAAGAGTCATATAAAACCTACACATTTATCTCTGAGGCATTGCCTGAAGTTTGTTTTGGTGACCACATCCAGCCTACTGAAAAGAGAGACTCAAAGAGAGAGGTTTTTTTTTAAATACAGAACACCATTCCACCACACTTCCATAGGACATCAATATCGTTATTTAAACCAGTCCTTTTCCCTGAACAATATACACTGGAGATACTGTCTCCATGGTATACTTTCTCCCCCTAGCCCAGGGCCGCGAAATGCTATAAACCTAATGGACTTCCAACTGCGATAACCTCATCACACTCTTAGAAAGCCATGAGTCTCCTGTGGCTTTTCAATTTTTGGCTCTGCCCACTCACCAACCCTTGGTTGTGATGGGTCTTGTTCTCTGACAAATCCTCCTTGACCTTTGCTTAGTAGTTTTCCAGCCTCATATTCAATACTGACCAATAAATGCAAACGTATCAGATATAGCAAGAAGTATGCAGATTATAGAAACATGCAGTTATGTAGCCATATGGATGCACTTACTGTAAAACTCAAGGGAAGGACTAGAACAGGCAGCAAATCTACCCAGCAATATGCACATTTAGGCACTATTCCCTACAGATCCTGTCCCTTAATTTTACCTGTTCTCAACTGCTACCAATTTCTGTATTTTTTTTCAACAGCTCCGTATGCACAGCACGCTTTAGTTCTTCATGATTGCTAACGCTTTAGCTGGTTGAAAACATTCTCCTGGTTCACTTTCTGTAATGTTGTGATTAAGTAACTGCTCAGGATGCTGAAAAAATGCCAAACATTGAGAAATTGATTGGTGTTTGAGTTTCAGATTCATTCCTATTGATAATTGGAAGTGTTAAAATGTAAAAGAAAACAAATACATTAATTTTAATTCTTTTCCTACCTCACTGAAATAAAAACTATTAGAATATTTTATTATGTACAGTTCCCTTGCTGTAAATTCCACACCCCCAGCTCTAACACAGAAAGAGCTTATTAATCCTCATAGTTTTGTAAGTGCAATAAAATACTGAAGAAAACGCAAGTTACAACACATTTTCCTTACTTTTAATTAAAACATTCCCTGGGACAATAAGCCTGCTGGTTACGTAGCGCGTAACTCTGCATCTCTGCAGTCCGAAGCTAACTGTCATGCTATTGATAATGTATACAGGCTTCTCCATTTATTTTACTGCTTTTTCAGTTGTACACAAATAATAAAAATCTTGCCTCCCAATCCTGTCATCACCTATGAATTTCATAGGATATATACCCATTGGGTGCTTTACTCTGCGTTTCTGAAGCCAAGCACCACCCCTATAAAATACTCCAGTGCTTAAACCAGGGACAATGACATAGTGTTTGGCTTAAATGGTCTTTGCTTCATTTCATCTGATGACTTCTAGTTATACCTTCTCTCTGTTAAATGTCCCTGTGTAGGCGTTTATAGCTCTGCGTTCACACAAAACAATCATTCCATCACATTACACACTCCGTCATTTTATTAGCTTCTTGCAAATCATTTTCTGCAAGTGCCCCAATTTTAAATGCCATTTTAAACTCATTTGCTGGTTTACCAATGCCCTTCTGGTATTGACTGGCCAACAGACAACACGAGGCGCCACACAGAGCCATCACACCAGCAGCTCCCGCTTTTACTGCGGTGAGTAATTCCAGAGTATCTCCAGGTCCCCACTGTCACTGGTTTGAATCCAACATAAACAAACAGCACACAAAAATTATCTTTGTGCAACTGGCAGCCCAAACAAAATGAGCTGTTCCTTGTCTTGCCTCCAATTCCCGACAAACAAAAACACCACCAGGTTTTAGCTTGTACCTGTGTCGGCATCACACTGAGGACAAGGAAGTAATCCTCAAAACCACAATTACCTCCTCGGCTTAGACACGGTTGGTGGAGGACGTTGTGATCTGGGGCGTTGAGAAGACAGTTTTCCCGGAAATCTGCTTTCTCATGCTACTAGGTCAGTACACGCCTGGAAAATGAATGCCTGAACACACACAATCAGATCCAGGCTTTAGAAAAACACAGAGACGAGATTCTCTCAAAAGTATCTGTATGTTATTTGACTTAGAGGACAGTCAAGTGATCATCACAGAGACAGAATGTTTCTTTTCATTTCTTCAGGACAAGGATGTCATATAGCAGATAAGACCTTACTAAAAAAATAAAGTTTAAACCTAAACTCCGGCACTTACGTGAAGTGTGAAGCATTTATCCTTTGACAACTGCGATGAGTGATGTAGGTGAAACCACTTTGCCAGACGGACGCTGGTACAGAACTGCTAATGGCACTTACTGCAAATCACTTGCTTAGTTCAAAGCACACAAGGATCCCAATTGCTTCAAGACCAATTTCCATGTTTCACGTTAAACATGTGCTCAAGTTTCTGCAGGGTAGCAGCCTAGAGGCAATAAATGTTTTGTGGATCAAAAAAAACCCCAAACTTTTTGGTCTTAGCTGGGGTTCTGACTCAGGACACTTGCTGATTTAAGGCGATGTGTGGTCCCCGTTGCCCATCACGCTGGTGGAGGCAAGGAGGCAGGCAGGCACCGGCAGTCCCACCTTCCAGCACCGCGTGTCCCAGAACGGGGCTGCCAGACTTCACCGGAGGCCCGTGCTGACACACTGGGCTGTGAAGGGCAACGCACATTTTCTTCATGTCTGCTCTCACAGAGGTGACAACCAGTAGCAGAGCAACACGGCAGTCAGAAAGGCTAGTGACATCTTACCTGATTTCAAGTAAATCCACACAGTGAATCAGAGCCTTGATTACCAGACTAGCCATTCATTAATCTGTTAGGAGTCTAAATTCCCAGTACGATGACATACAGATCTGTACTTAGATGAAGTCATAAAGAAATATAGCAATAAAGCTCAAACATTCAAGAGCATGACTGGTGATGTATGGTTTTGTGACACCGGAACCATTTTTTTTTAAAGAAACATTTCTCTCACCCTGCCGAGGAAGTGTTGCAGAAAGGTAAAAGAGAACCAGAGAGGAATCCCTGCTACCTCTGCAATTGCAGGATGAGGGTGACCAAATCCAATGGATGTGACATAATTTAATCACAGGCATTTTAAATATTTAAAATAAAAATAAGATGAACACCCAATCCTCCAACATCCATCAAAAAATCTGAGCAGCTCCCATTTGTCAGTGCCTTCAAAATGCCTTCAGCAAGGTGGGAAGATGAAACTGCGCCCATTTTTCAGATGGGTTATGGAGGCACGGAACAGCCAAGCTGGCAGCCCAAGCTCAGAGCTGATTAGGAAGTGAAAGAGCAGGTCACTTGTGTCCCATGATTCTGTGGTTAGCGGACAACATTTTGGGGCTAATAGCATTACGTGCTCTATGATGCTGATCTGTTGAGATAAACATGACAGTCCTCGGTGATAGCTTCATTAGAGAGAACTGCTGACTCAATATTTAGGTGTAGCGGCAAGAGCTGTTTATGTGCATACATTGAAAAACAACAGATGACTTTTACACATGGGTAAAATTCTCTCTCGAGGCAATACAAAAGAGCCAAAGTAGCTAAAGCACTTTCCCACAGTGACTGTGCAGTAAAGTAAATTAGCGCTCTGTGTAGCAATTATCCATTATCCCATATATTTTTAGCAATTCTGAGATTAATAACTGGAAAGAGCCAATAAAACAGAATTACAAGGAAATAGACACCCTTTTGATGAACTGCCACTCACTCCTTTCAGGTCACTTCATATCTCAACAGAAAATTTAAAGTTTGAAACATTCACTATAGCATTTTTCCTACCACTATTGCCATTTGTTTAGGTTATGCTTTACACTCTCTAGATGAATGAATCACATTAATTATTATTTTATTATTTTTTCTCTCTGACTGTTAAGCCAAATTAGGTTACTTCCAGAGTTGAAAAGGAAAACACGATTATTAACACTTCCAAACATCCATTTGGCAAAAAAACGTGGTGAGGAGAAAACATTGCCGTGAGTCGTGAGAAAGTATTTTGTCTATTACACAAATACCATCCTCTCCTCTTACGGTTGTAGCTCTCTTTCACCTACAAGAACGTTACCCGAGTTAGGTCAAGACTGCAAGCAAGTATATTTTAAAATCACAGCTCTGGGACATTCTTCAAAATACATAAAAAGTCATTAACACTTGTGCTTCCTTGGAGCCAACTCTATGAGTTTAGAATTGCAAGACCTGCAGCTCGGAGAGATTCATCTCTCCTCCAACTGTATCAGTTCTTCCCAGCTCTCCATTAGAGACCACACAACCGTTATTCAGGGAGCTGAAGCTTATTTCCTGGATCATTTTACTCAATGGGAATCTCATTTATTATTGAAAATAACAGAAACTTGACTTTCCCTGGAGACTTTTACAGAAGTTCAGACTGTAGGTGAATTTGTCCAACCTGCATAATGCAAGTCAATTCCTCCCAGGGTAAAGCAGCATTCAAAGTGAACAAGGCTGGCAGAATTGAACTTTTTGTGCATAATTAATGCAACTATTGATCAGTGAGAGCTTGGATTCAGAATTTTTCTGCAAGATAAATGCACAAGGATGAACTTACCACTTTTAAAAAGTCTAACTTTGAGAAAGCTTCTTTGATTAATGAAAGTCTCTTGCTACCACAAACCTAAGTGGACATTTTCCATGGCGCTCACATCAGCGTCATTCAGCAGAAACGGTTCACGGTAAATGGTGCCATTTGTGACTCTTGCTTGTCACAGATCTAGATACAGTGTCTCTGAAGGACAAGTGATTTCCTGGTCTATTCCCCACTTGGTGTGTGCAAGCAATTCCCATTAGCACCAGCAGGAGTTATGCATGTGGGCATGAGAAGACACTAATGAAAGCTCAAGTGCTCAAGGTGCCTACAGGTTATTGGAGGTACTATTTCATGATCTTTAGCTCACAGTCCTCATCTTTTTGGAAACCATGGCTACAGAGTTACCACAGTGTGTGAATTTACAAATAATAATGAATCAATCCAGACTGGTATACATGCTAGTCAGGTAGCAATAGTCACTATAACTTAAAAATAATTCCGTGATGTTCAAGATATACAGTTATTCTGATTTTCTAACTTTCAGGGCAACACCTTCCCCACTCTCCACCGTGAAAAAGGGAAGTTTTGAACTAAATGGGTGGCCCATCAAAGGCACCTACCACCAGTGTTCAGTTACCATCAGTGCAGAAGCCCTGCTGGTAGCTACAATTGGTCCTAATGGTCAGTCTCTTTGAAACATGAAGGACAGAAAAACAACTCCCCCTACCACATCTTTCAGGGATGATGCCTAGGCATAATCACTCTTGCCTTGAGGTACAGGAATGGACTAAATGACCTCCTTCAAGGTTTCCTCTTAAGTCTGCAAATCACAAGAGCTGGCAACACTGTAATCATGTAGTAGAAATTTCAGGAGGAGGGCAGAGTTGTTCTAAATTATGTCAGAGTTGTAGTAAAGTGTGCTGGTAGAATAGGTTTTTTTTTTTTTTTAAAGGTATCCAGGCCAACTCATTCATCTGTTTAGAGTATGCCTCTTTTAAATGAGTTTTTACCAAGCGCATATCTACACCGCAGTCACTCGAGGACAGAGCTCAGCAGCCAAGTATTTATGGATTTGTTAGGGTAGGTGCTGCAGCTTGCCAAGGGCAAGAGATTGTGCAACTGGATTACGAGCAACACTCAACTTCAAATCCAGCCAAGGACCTTTACACACCTTAACAGTGTAGACAGAGCCATACACTCACCTCCATATGCAGGCTTATATAAATTCATGTTGCAGATTAAAGGTTTAAAAGTTTGTGAGATGTTGAGTTTCCACACAGATAAGCACGACACCACATGCTCAGCCAGCTCCCAGCCACCTCCTCACCTCCAAATGCCCCTTGCCCTCCCGGTCTGACTGTACATCACCACCTCCCACTGCTGGCTCATCCTCACAACACCCCTTCGGGCAGCACAGGCTGGCAGTCACTTACGGAAAAAGAGAGTCTTCATCACTCACCAGAGCTTCCTAAGGCACGTTTCTAGCTCACCTTCAAGGGAGTCCCTCCCTTACTGTGCGCACCTCCACATGCTCCGCATCCTGGTTTTGTGAATGCTGAATTTATGCGATATAAATAAGGCCGTTTTACAGGCGTCACTCATTTCCTACAGCCCAAGCTCAGAAGCAGAGAGTTTGTCATCGGACATCAGAGCACTAAAGACCTGTCATCACTTTCTAGGCAACAAGTCTTATGAAGGTCTCGTATGAACAGCTTCCTGCCCTTGCCTTTCTCCTTGTGCATCTCCCAAAGGGAAGACAAATAGTTAATACTCAATTACCTCCGTAAAATTACAAATCTCCACAGCTCTACATGTTTCACCTCTCGGCTCAGTGAAAATAAGCAAGACATGACTGCACCAGTCTAGGTCCCCGCAAACATACAAATAAGGAACAGTGGTGCAGAACAGGAATGCATTACCCCTTTGAACTTCTGCTGACACATGGGTTTGGACTTCATTATCACCTCTGGAGTTTACACCACTGTATGCTATAATTAGAAGTGTGTCAAAACTCAGGCAGAGCATTGCAACCATCACTGGTCGCTCCGCTGGTATGAATATGATAACCAGCAGAGCATGAGGCAGAACTCTTATCTGAGTTCTTAAACAGAGACTAAGTCCCACGCTCTTCTCCTGCTTGAAAAAGATGATATTAAATGTTTTAGAGAACATCAGTCTGGTTCATACTGCAGAGACCCCAGGGATCTAGGTTAATGCCAGCCTCCTGCCCTTAATTCACATTGTTGCAAATGGGGCCAAGCCAGCCTCCTGCCCTTAATTCACATTGTTCCAAAAGGGGCCAGGGGTAACAGGAGGAAGAAGGCAGCTTGTGCAGCAAGAAAAAGGGTTAAAAACGCCACTAAAAACTTAAAGAAAAACAACTGTGAAAAGCTGACCTTTGTAAAACGGACTCACATGCCAAATACCATTTTCGTAACTGATTAAATATATATAAAAGTTTTTACACAAGTATTATTAGATTGTTAAATATGTATACTCAAATGTTTCCTGGAGTAGAATAGCTCTGCAGGAGTCATTCCTCATCCTTAGTAAATATTCACGATATTTTGGCACACTTGCTACATTTTAAAAACTGGAAAGCACATCTATTTTTTTCCTTTGTTACACCAACCTGCAAATCCTTATGTGTTTGTGCATTATTGATCTTTCCACAGCCACTCTAGTCACTAACTTCAGATGCTTAATACTTTCGCAAAAATATAATCGATCCCAGTTAGTTACAAGCTTTCTAAACAGAAGAGAAATGTTTATTGCTTTATGTTCAAAATCTGCAGACTGTTGCACACTATCCAGCCTGAGAGTGAGCAAAGCTCAAGTTAAACAACGCATTTATACAACTGACATCCCAAAGAGGAATTTTTTGTTCTGGGTTTTTTGAACTGCTTAAAGGCTGATTGCACACACTTTATCTCTCACTATTGGAAAGACTATAAAGCTAAAGTGAGTTTTTATATCCACATTTCAGGATACCAAAAGTATGGGGCTATAATAGAAATGCTGACATTATCCAGCTATGGTGGTGCAACCTCTCTACCATAATTATGTACAGTTGGAGATAATAAGCACTGCTGATTCAGGAGGAATCTCTGATTGGGCTGGAAAATGGATAAGTGTTGGATAATCTGCTTCCTGAGTGGCAACAGCAGGCCTAAAGAGCACAAACGGAGGAGCAGAGTTGGTAAGGAAACAACAACAAAGTCCAATCATGAATCCTTAGAGATGCTCTTACTCCTTTTATTGTTCATGTGATTGCAAGAGATCTAAAGGACTCATTCAGGACTTGTGCTAAAAGGACATTGCGAAGTTACCTGGAGGACCGTGCAGCACAGATGGCAGGGAAAGGTTTGATTACGTGGCTGAGACAGGGGGCACCCAGTTGAGAGAGCACAGAGCACTGATTTTCAAAAGAACTGTGTTCCTTACCGACCTCTTAAAAATCAAAAACTTTTAAAGTATTTCAAGTTCAGCACCAAAAATGAAGGCACGTAAAAAAAAAAATCACAACATGCATGCGATACTACATTAAAACGGCCTGAATAACCTGCAAAAATTGCCTTGAAATCTGTGATATTATATGGAAGAAAAAGCCTAATAAAACTGTTTCAATGGGTAATTTTTGTTTAAAAAGGGATACGCTCTTTCTTTTTTTTCCTCCTCTTTTTACTTTGTTTTGGGACGTGGGGGGAAGGGAAGGAAGAGACAGGATTTTTGGTGAAAACTGTTCATTAGGTTCAGTGTTTTCCTGTACCCCTTCTCTTATCAGATGTCATTTTTAAAATATTTACGTACTGAATTTCCCATTAAATGATAATTTTCTCAAAAAACTCATTTGATCGACAAAAATAGTTCCAAATGTGACACTGTGATTGGCTCTAATGACTATTAATAAACGCATAATGAATGTTGAGAAGATTAACAAACCATTCCAAAAATTTGTTACTATATTCACTCTACAGCATAAATTCCAAATTAGCAGTAATGCCAGCAGGCTATTAATATTTCCAGATTAACAAAATGCAAGCAGATCATACAAGGATGAGCTTGAATTTTGCAAAACAAAATACCTGGGTAAATATTTAGCATAAAAGAAAAAAGGTGTAAGTTAATATTTGTCTAGCACGGGGTATTATGGAAACAGATACAGGGGCTTTGCAACATTTACCCTGAAGGAGTGAATGTATTAAGACAGTGAAACACAACATCCTTACCCATAAAATGGAACGGAGGAGCTAAGTGGCTGAGCGGTCCCCCGATGCCGCCAGCCTGCTTTCTAGGAGCGCGGCTCTACGCCGAGCCCCATCCCGGCTCGCTGCGGTTAGAGGAGCGGCAGGTGAGGATACGCAGAGCGAGGGCTCTCCTGGCATGACAGCCAGGCTTCGCCAAGTTAGGGATGAAACCGCCAGGGAGCTGAGCGAAGCAGACTGCCACAGTACCTGTTCGAGCATCACCCTCGCTCAGCGGACAACCCGATCCCTCACCGCCGTGTCACCAATAGGGCAGGAAGGAAGGAAGGTGCTCCCCTTGGACGTTCCCAGTGAGATGCCAGAAATCGCAGCACCCCGCGTCCCCCGGCAGCGCAGCCTCTTCCCTCCCTGATGGCAGAGAGCCCGTGACAGCCCCAGCCCCTGGGTACAAACTGGTCCCCGTCTCCTTCCCACCCCTCTCGCCAAAACCATCCCACACCCCCGGCGTGACCTGCAACCCCAGCAGCTCCATCTGCCCAGCTACCTGGCATCACCTACTGCACCGCGGGGGAGGTCAGGGAGGGGATACACAATTTCTGGTTGGCTTCGCATTTGTCTGATGCCCTAAAGCACTTCCAATTTAATATGTATTTCTTTTTGAAGTTAGTGGAATTGAAATAAATCCATACTGTTTGCCAGTTTCCAGCTTATGTAATCAAAGTCAACTGTGCATTCACAAATTCCTCCCTTCTCTGCAAGCTAATCTGACAGTAGCGGGGGGGAATGTAACACAGGAAAAATAATCTCCTATGGTACTGTCTTGGTTTCCCCAGGAAAATAAAATGCCTTCGGTTTATAATGGCCTGGTAATGAATTAAACATTTTGAAATCCATAAAGGAACCTCAATAATAACATCTTTAAAAACTGCAGATGTACTCAAAGCAAAGGAAAAAAAAGAAGCAGAAATATTCTTGAAATTAAGTGGAGACAAATCACGAAGACACAGATATGGTGAAGCAAAGCAACAGGCACACTAGGGAAAGGGGAGAGTATCCATTCACCAGTCTAAGTTCACGCATTCAGCATCCGCTTTCATCAGATACTAAACAAAACAAAGTTACTGGAGGCACAGTTTTGTTCACTTATCAAAATGACCTAACTGCCGTTTTAATATACAGAAATATCAGAGTTTTAAAACCTTTTGTTTGAAGCTTATACAGGCTCCCTGGTTAAATAAAAGTCTATTACTCCACTATGCGGGGAGGTGCTGAGATCCAGGCATCTGCATGGCTTAAAATGGCTGCAGCAGTTCAAAGCTTCTGTAACTTATTGTATACAACACCACAGAACACAGGAAAGGGGTCTCTTTCCTGGCTATACACTATTTTAAATTTAACAAAGCCAATGTAATTAGTCCCATGAGCACCCCTCCAGTAACAGCTTCAGCTCCCAGCACTAGCGAGCTGTATGCTATGCAGTAATTATGCTACCAAGCTGTCAGAGCCTCCTTATCTGCATGCAAATTAGTTCATATGCTATACATCTGCTATAATGACAGTATTAAAACAAGAATTTTATAATGAAGCCATCCTCTTTATAGCAACATAGCACAATTACTTTATTAACATATTGCACATCTATGTCTGTAACTGCTCCCAGTCAAATAGCCAAATTTTCCACTCCCCCACACAGCAAGATCTTCTTCACTTCTCTCCCCGTATCTGTAAATAAATACAAAGAACAAGAACGGGAATTTCTAAACTACCTCTGTACAATACCACTCCTTCATTGTTCCTGGGGAAGTACTGCACCAAATGCCATTAAGCGTGACTAGGTGAATAAATATTCCCATAATGCTCCAAAAGGTTAGGAGATGAAACAGTAATAATCAAATCAGCAGCTGTTTGCTCCCAGCCTTGACATCAATCATCAGCTTCTGTCGACTACTGACTGCCAGCACCTCGGCCAAATGGGACCGCAGCCCCGCCGCAACCCTGCGTCCACCCCGAACGCACAGAAGCAAAAAGAGATGTCAAGCAAAGAAGGAAACGCGAGGCGAGAAAAACCTTCACAAGTGAGGAGCGGGCAATGCAGACCTGGCGCCTGGGAGGGCTTCTGCCTGGAAAAGGCATGCCGGTGGCAGCCCCACCGCAGCGAGGGTTTGGAGGTGGTGGGGGATGCGAAGGCGAGATCGCGAAGCACGGCTGCCGCCTGCACCCCTGCCTCCGCCCCTCGCAGCATCTGCAGCGTGTCGGTGCTCCGTACCGCTGGAGAAGCATCCTTGCTTTTCTGAAACACGCAGCAGCACTTCACAACACATCAGCATCAGCTCTCAGCCCCAGCCCTCTTTCAAACATTAGTGTCAGGAAAGTTGGGTGGCTTCTCGGTCCCAGAGCTTTTTTCCAGTTTGGTTTTTGGAAGAGGTATGCAATTCTCTACAAAGCTTATTTACAGTAACTAACCTCAAAGAAATAAAATCGATAGAGGACTTGACTAATTTCCATGTGGGTATTTTAGGAGTTCTTCTCTTCATTACATTGTGAGCAAGTGCTCATTTCTTTTACAGTTAAAAAGAAAACACACAGAAAGCTATGTGATCATCCCTAAACCTTCAATAGATCTTTACACCTATTTCTCAAGCAAACACTTCATTTTTAGGTCTATTTTTAACCTTCCGGCTTGTATTACCACAAGCCACTGGTCTTTGCGGGCGCCGCCAGGAACCTGCACTCTAGCGCTCTTGCAAGGACATACCCTGAACCCAGCTAGCTGCCTCTCCAGGGTAATAAGGAAAAGTGATTTCTAATAATGGGGAATATAAATTCTGGAATCTTATTTCACTTATTTAATCTGATACAGTTTATTTATGCCTTTGACCAACAGGTTACTTTTCAAAAGTCTGCTTGGGAATACAGCAGTTGTGCTTTACAGGTATCCTCCACGAGCAGGAACAAAGGCATGTGGAAGCAGAGAAAAAAAAACACAACAAAAAAATCTTTTCCCCTTTTCATGTTATATTTCCCCAAGCACCAAAAAGGTGTGGATAGGTCTCAGCTAAAGTTTCAGCACTACTTTGTTCTTCATGCAAATCATCTCTTTCATAAATTATCTTAAAACCATTTATAAACATGACTGCTGTTTCAAAGCCACGAGGAGATAGGTGAGAATTACCATGGACAGCACAAAGATGTTCAAATACTAAACAAATCAAAATCTTCTCTTAAAACCTATATTTACAGCTTCAGTAAAGCCCTGACACCACAGTGCATAAAACAACAAACAAAAGAGCTAGGGGAAAAGGCATAGAGCAATGCTTCTTTCTCCCCTACAAAAGCTTGTTTTATTTATGTCAGCATAACCTGTAGTTTGCTGGGTTTCTGTGAGATCAAGTATTTGATCAGTTTATGAAAGGGATGATATTGTGTTTGCCTACGGGAACAGGGTAACTGGATTTCGTCCCTGGAGTTTATTCCAGCACTTGGTTCCCATGAGAAAAGTACTAAATTACCCTTTTCCTTTGGGAGAAGAGAAAACAAAATCAGAATATATTATAGTCCTCCCGCAGTTACTAACAAGATCTTCTGTAGCCTTTGACACCACCTCATAAAATAATACAACACAAGCCATCTTATTAGCACTCAGTGTGCACCTAACCAAAGGGACTGTATTTTCAGAGCAGCCAGTCGTGCAAGGAGCAGCCTAGTCTTACCTGCTGGAAACCTCTTCTAGTGCTGTTCTGCCATTTAAATCTCTTTTGTACTGCTGCTGTTAAGGGTGAACTCTATTGTCCCTTAATGTCCACTAAAAAACCCTGTCATTAGCTGCAGCGGGGCTTGGATCATGTCCTGGAGGTGGCATCTATCTCACCTAGCTTTTGAGGCTGACAAGGTAGACAAGTCAAACTAAGCTAGTGCTCCAGACTCTCTTTGCTCTCAATGGCGAGACACATTCATCCAGAGCACCGCTCAGGCCAACAACCACCTTATGATGAGCTGAGCTGCACTCCACGAGCAACAATTTCTCTTCATTGGCCTTAAAGGGCTTCTAGAACATTAGCTCAGATGTAGAAATCCGCAGTCAGGTGAGGTGAATGCTACCTCAGGAGCATAACCAACCTAGCCTCATCAACCCAAGTGCACCAGCCCAGCTTCCTCAGTGGCACTGAATTTTGGTGTCAACCCCTCCTTGCTGCTCTTATCACTGTAAGCCCCTCTGTACTTCACCTGACAGCCTCAGCTTCTTCATCCTATCCTTGGGATTGCCCATCCACCCTCCTCTTCCATCTCTTCTCCTGTGTCTCTGCACACTCCCTCAAAACTGGATAAGTTTTTTCAGGCTCACTGGTACCTTCCCCAGCACCTCCCTCATCAGTGCCCCAGACGTGCTGGCTACTCGCCATGCGGCACATTCTCCCAGTCTCATATTCATGACACAGGTCAGTTCACCTAAGACAGAAGCAACACCTTCTGCCATCTCAAGGATTCTTCCATCAACTGAATTGACCATGAACCTCTGGCTGTGGTTTGGCAGCTGAGTTACCATTGCTTGCTTGCATTTTTGTTGCATTATTAAAGAAGAAATTCTGCCATTAGCACGGTAATCTGCTGGAAAATAAAACCACATGGAAATCACCTGCAAGGTGTGCTATTTTAGATGGGACTGCTAATGTAGGTCAAGTTTTATTTTAAAAAATCCGAGTGATGTAATTTGGAATGGGAAAGTTCTCCTCTGGGTTGCATCTGTGTTTATTAAGAAACGTCTTATGAATTCTGAATTTTGAATCTATCCACCATGGCCTTTTAAAGGAAAATCACATAAGCATATACAATTCTCGTTCCCTGATTTCAACAAGCCAACTCGATGCTTGCAGCTCATACATTTTGAGTGATATTCATGAAAATGGAAATTATTCTTTCACACTTAAAAAAAAAAAAAAGTAAAATTTGACAGTGAAAAAACACCCAAAGCATTTGAGAATCGGCTCAGGATCACTTCTTGATCCTGTTACAATGCTGGCTGCCCAATTCATTACGATAAGTATTATGCAGGTTCCTCATATAAGCAAATCTTCCGAAAGCCCATTCTACTCTGGCAGCCAATCCTTGAAGAATTTAACAGTTTTCCATGCAGCTTTGACATTTTCTCTCCCTCATGGTAGCAGTATTGGCCAAGCTGGGAAATTGTGGTAGCACAACCAGACTGCAGAAATGTTGCAGAACCCCCTTGAAATATTGAAATACTAAAGTGACCTTGTTTTTTAATGTATTGTAATACACTTAGTGTGTACATGACCCATGTTATAACTTAGGGTTTGGGCTTTTTTCTTTTTTTTTTTTTTTTTTTTTTTTGGGTTAAACAATTGAGATTGCTGTTGCTCCTGAGCAAAGTTTAATCATTATAATATTTTAATTTTGTAATTAAAAAATACGGAAGCCAATCCCAAACTGGGAGTATAACGGCTGCACTTCACAAAGGAGAGATCTGACAAGGGATAAAGTAATTTATTCACTCCTCCTTCCTTCACTTAGAAATTAAATACTTCACAAAAGACCATCAGCAAGATACTCAATTTGTAGACACTAACAACCTTGGCAGTGTCCTTTACAGAGCAGAACAGCTGTTTAGTTGATGGGCACCTTGTCCTTTGGGAAAGTTACAGCCTTCTCCAATATAAATGTTGTGGGTTTCTGCTTTTCAAGCACTCTTGCTTTGTGCCTATCTTGCAAGAGAACCTCGTACAGAAATATTACCACCAACATCGCAAAGACTGTTAACCTGAAAAATTGCTCTGTTCTGGCATTTGTTCTGTCTTAAGTGTATTTAAATTCCAGCAAGCATTTACATTGCAAGGAACCTTTGTTGCTTTCAAAAATTAAAGGAAACAACAAAACGTGAACTTTTCTGAGATTTTTAAGTGCCTAAATCCAGCTACCACCATTCAGCACTGACCACAGCCCAGCTGTGCTGCAGCACTTCACTGCAAAGTCCTCCTTAGACCAACTACTCAATTAAAGTATGGTGAAATAAATGAGGAAACTCATTTCATCTTACCTTTGCACTGGGCTAAATGCATTCAAATGCTCACTTTCTGCAGTTCACCTGACTGTTTGCTTCTAATTGTAACATCTTCTTGACAAAGATTTTACGTGGGTCTCCCATCCCCCAGCAGAAAAAGAAGAAAGAGAGCAACCTCTTCCTCCGGCGTGCTGGGGAACTCACCAGCCTACAACCTTTACGTGGTGTCTCTGAAATCTTTGTTCCTGCATTGATTTCGCAGACTGGTGTTTGCAAGCGTGTTTAGGGAAAGTAAAGTAGTGTCAATCTTAAAAGATCAAAAAACATGACTTTGAAAAACTAGTTTGGGTCTCTGATTTCTAAACTCCCTTAATCTGCTGCGGTGTGCGTGCAATGCTTTGTACTGCTGGCAAAATAAGCAACGTTGAGAAGGGGAATTTTGAAGGGCTTCTCACATCTCGTCTCTAACCATCCCAAATGGGTAATCCTAGCTCAGTTTTCCTTCTAATCTTGCTGGAGAAGAAAGGTATCTTGCATCTAGCAACATTTCACAAAAAGCCATATGGCTCAGGATGCAAGCATGGCAAAGTGACTGTTCTTTTCCCTGCATCTAAATGAGACTTTACTAGGTACATGAGACACAAAGTTTGTCTACAACCCTGCTTCCAAATAAGACCACATTTTAGGAATTACACTGCAAATGAGATTTATTTTCAGTATCTCAAATGGTGTAACGTCAGGCAGAAGATGATAGGAAAGACACGGATTTAAATCCAGTTTCAGGATCCCACTTCTAAGGTCTTCAGGAAGTTGGACTATTTAGTAGAAACCTGAGAGGTAAAAGCAACAGTTCTGCTATTGTTTATTACCTTGTGTGAAGTGATTAATGCAGCACTTTATTGCCTCAGCTGCACAAAAGAACTACGTGCCAACTCTTCCGGCTGAGGAAAAAAGCACCACATTGCTTTGCAATTAAAAACAACATGGAAGAGTGCCAAGGGTGAAAGGTGGAGAAAATCCTAACCTCCCTCAAGCAGAAGGAATGAAAAAGCAGAATGATGGCACAAAATCTCTTTCTACCTTTGCCTCTGCTGCTTCTGAGATTATAGACAATTGCGACCAGCTCACTGGGAGTCCAAGTGATGGTGAGAAAACCGAAGTGGAATCTGTTAACTCCTCTTTCCAAAACAGAAGGACCATTAAACAGCAGTTAATATGAGACCTTATTAAGTCAATATATGCCTTTCTCTCTTACATATTGCTATTTCATGTCAGGGAATATCCACTGACAACTTATCCCATCCATCTGCCTTTAGCAGTGTTTTCTCCATCCTCCTACACACTATACTCTTCTGCTTACAATCAAGCTGCCAGGCATTCATGGTGAGAAGCCATCGGTACTACACACTCCTTCCCAGTCTTCTTTCTCTATGACGCTCTAAAATCAAAAGACCCTCCTGACAGCAACTGGCTTGTCAGGGTGCCAGGACCACTGACTACTGTCCAACAAGTTGTTTCATAGAGCCCATTCCTTTCTACATCAGTTTGCATCGTATCTTGTTGGAAATCTTGCATATTGATTCCGTGCTGAGTGTCTACAGCACCCGGCACAGTTCTGGGCTGTGACTAGGGTGCCCTTCCCAGGCTACTCCACACTATACCAAGGATAAAAAACAGTGAGACAGCTTTAAATCTGCTGTCCAGTATGCACAAGCTGTCTTCTTTAGCTTTAAGTTTAAGCCATACTAAAACCAACATGAATGGGACTGATCAGCTATTACAAACACAAATAATCCTTAGTCACTAAAGCCCGTCTGGAGATACAGCGGCCATTCCCAGCAGCAGTCTCTGAAGCCCTCTGCAGATTTTCCTTCTTCTACAATGGTGCACAGAAAAATTAGACAGACTCTGGTTTAATAAAAATACATGCACTGAAACATATTTTTGCATTGATTTTAGGAAATAATAAAACACTAAAAAAAAGAAAGCTTTTAAGTGTGACAGCTTTCAAGTCTGATTGCGTAGTTCTTTCTCAAGTCTAGAGGTGGGCCTCTCACAGGGTAGGTAAAAATTTCCATGCTTCAGTAACATACAGCTCTTGTTTCTCAAGCTCTCTAGGAAACCTTTTGAAACACCCAGCATCTTTGCATCTAGAAAAGGTGTGCTTGGTGCAGGGTAAATCCACTCCATCCTGCCCTCAGCTCTGGCCCATTGAATTTTGTAAGGAAGAAGGAGGATTTCCCAGCTATCTGCATGACATTAAAAATATGTTATGTAAAAGATTAATTTGTGGGTAGAGAGCAGGAAAGAAGAATTTGCTTTTGCCAGAGACAGATTTTTCTTCTTTTTAAGCACAAGACACCACACGTTCAAAGTCCAGCTGAGATGGTGAGTTCAAATATATATGATAAATGTATCTCGGTTATCACGACCACATACTTGCTACACAATTCATACACAAACACATATTTTACTCTACAAAGCATATTTAACACAGAAAGGCCACTCTTCCTCTGAAGCCTAGGATTCATTTACACAATGCACCTTTAAAGTCCCTTTTTTATGTGTTAATTCCTGTTAATAAAGAAAGAGATGTTGCAGGCACAGGTTTCAGCTTGGTACATGCTGCAGTGCTCCCCCCAAAGAGACTGCAGCAGAACCCCCAATAAAATAGCTATTTAGGAGCAACATGGCTTCTTTTTTCTAATCTGGAGTCCATATGGAGAGATAACCTATGGATCATGCATAATTCACTATTCATGAAGACCAGGAGGAAAATAAAAGGATTTTATGACAAACCTGCAGCAAAGCCAGTTGCAGAGCGGGGCTTTGGAAGCCGTCTCAAAGGATGCCCAAAGGTGCTTACCTCCCACTGTACCCAGCTGCTCCTGAAATTCAGTGGCAGTCGGGCATCGCGGCAGAAACCTTGGCACCTTGTCCTCTGCTCTTACTTCTTCCACATATGTTCTCTTCAAAAGGCATTTTAAGACCAAAGGACAAGCCAAAAACCTGGGGGGACTTTTTATCATTCCCAGCATGGAAGGTCTTACGTAGCATTCCAGTTTCTGCAATAGCAGCAAATACAGCAGTGGCGTTGCCATTGTATCTTTGTTATAACCAAAGAAACCTATGCTCAGAATTCAAATGAGAGTATTTCCACTACACATAGGCTGGGTCTTCTTTCATTTTTCACTTCCTCCTGTCCTCTCTCCTTGGAGTTTAAAGAAGTCCCTCCTTGAAATGACCTCTTATAGGACACAACTCTATTCTGAACTCTATTGTATCTAATAACTTGATATATTAAAGTGGCTAAAACTCTGGAAAAGTTTTAGAAGAAACTGGTGCTGCTGTTGATCAAGGCTATAACCTACATTCACTAGATAGTAATTTATGGACTACAAAAACTGCTCTGTCCTCCATGTTTCTCAATTATTCCCAACACACAGTCCATACAACGAGATTAACATAAAAACCAGGCAACATCAGAAAGCTATAAATTTTCACAATAAATCAGCCACTTCCCCTTCATTAGGCTTTGCACAGTTCATATTATTTCCTTTCTGGAGAAAATCATGACTAGTTACTGTCTGCCTTCAGAAACAAAACTATCAGTAACATTTCCACAGGGATCATCTGAAATGGATTTCTAATAATGTACAGGTTAAAAGGTTTTCTTGTTCTCCCCTTTCTGCATCCAGCATTTAAACTTTATGGTCCCAATGACACTATGAAAGGCACATGTGCTTAATAACAAAACTTGTAAAGAAGTATGTCTTAAAACATATAACTGCATGCTTAAATATAGAACAGACGTGAACTCGGGCAGTCACTTAATACAGAGGAACAGGTTCTATTTATTCTTCCAGCAGCCAGCCTTAGCATAGGAATAACTGACGCGGCAGATAAAGGCTCTTATCCTGGGCTGGTTGCATCTAGCACTTCATCAGTACACTTAAAGGCACTTTACTAAAGCAGGGATGTATTGTTATCCCTATTTTACAGAAAAGGAAAAGCTTTCCAAGGTTACAAAAGAAGGTCATAAACACGTATCTGCAACCACCACCTACATACCTTAATTCCCATGCTTTGCCCATTAAGCCACACTCTAAGAACGTCACAGATTGAGTTTTTATGTAAACATTTATCTCATTTCTCAACAAACCTATGAGCACTCACATTATTTTGTCTTCTAAGTTGGACTGAATTAGGCCAGCCTCTACGTGTTCAAGTACACAACGCTAATGGCCCATCTCTCTATCTCTGGAAATGGAGAAAGTGGTAGCATTACTTTTGCTTAAACTTTGGAGGAAATACAGGTGGCCCTGATGGATCTCATTCTTAAATAGGAAGATCAAGAAATATTTCAAGTCTTGACAATACAAATTTAGGTAATGCTTAGTAAATCTCAAGGTGGAAGTCACAAGAGACAGATTCCTGAGTTAATTCTTTTGCAGAAGTTTAAATCCACCCTTCTCTTGAAGGAATAGCACAAAATACCATGACAGAAGTTAGGGTGACACATATAGCAACCCTGTCCCTGTGGCTGAGAGTTCCTACTGTTCCCTGTGAGGGAGGTGACACCTAGAAGATGTCATCCTGTCTGGACCACAACTGCCCCCCATACCTCAATGCACCACAAAACATGGCTTGCAAGTCACATCGCCCTCCGTCATATTAATTTTGGCCAGAGCAGCTGCAGTTGGCAGCCCCTTCTGACCTCCAAAGGCAAAGGGAAGCCTCAGAGCACCTCTGATCAGAAGAAATGTTCTTTTTAGTGACTGTTTTCTTTGGTTTCCGCTGGCAGCCAGCGGTGTGCTTACCTTTGCTGCCTTCCCTGCTTCTTTAGCAGGGCATCATCCTGGCAGAACAAGCTCAGCCCAGACACGTGAAGACTCCAGGGTTTTGCAGCTGCCTGTCTGCTTGGCTTTCCCTCCTCTGCCTCAGTTTGCTGTCTTGCTTTATATGGCAAAGACTAAAGAGTTCATTTTTATAAAGTGCTTGAACAGGCTATTTGATATAAGCCTCATTTTTCAGAGGTGTCAAATACCTCAGCTCCCGCTGAGCGCAAATGCATCATCGCTGCTGAGCGCCGGGGGAGCGGGACTCTGCACGGTCACGAAGCGGGGAGGGAGGGCTGTCCCGCGGCATGGGGCTGCTGGCAGGCAACGCATGCTGCTTGTCCCGTGAAGTCCCATCGCATTTCTAGGAGGTAGGTAAAAACTAGCAATATAATTTTTTAGATGAGGCAACTCAGACAGATACAATCAGTGCCTTGCTAGAAGTGACAGACTGAGTGAAAATGCTGAAACGTTCATAGAAGACTATAGTCCAAGGATAACTGCAGCCTTTATTTACAACCCTCTGTTTCACAGCTCAGTCACTGAGGTTAGCCTCGAAACTTAACACAATTATCACTTGGAGGTCTGTATTTTCTATGGCTTTTATTCTGAAATACAGCAGAGAAACAAATGAAATGAATAAGCAACAGCTTTCATGGAGAAAGCAACTGAAAATCAGTTGTGCTAGACACTTGTGCCCAGACTCTCTTGCCTGTTTTCATTGTGACAATGTGGAAACAAAATACAACTGCATTCCGCACAAACTCACATCTTCGCATGCTAAAACTCACGCTGACACCACCGCGGCACTCAGAGGAAGTGGCTGCAATGTTAGCATTCACCAGGAATAATTCCCGAAATAATGGAGCTACTGTTCCCATTTCCAATCGAAAGAAGTGCATGGCCCACAAGCACCTACGCCGAAAGGGGCTGCGCTAACAAAGGCAGATCCAGCACATAAAGATTTTTAAGAGTGCTGCACTGGGAAGTAGTGAGGAAATAGGACACACTGGACTCTCCAGAGATTGGTTTCTATTTTCATGGCTATTTTTTACAAGTCAAGGGACTACAGAAACGTATTTAAGCTACATCACCCAAGCAGTAACTAAGGTTTACATGGTTTACCAAGGTCAGAGAGGATTGTCTCACAAATTTTTGCCACCTGTGAACAACTCTACAATTCTAAAAATACCTGAGTAACTGTCATGGCAGGCAAACAAACACTAATATTTTTCCTATACAGAATCGTTTCTGACATGCTCCGCTTTGTCTGAGAGCTACAAACACTTTTTCAAAGCAAAATCGCTGTATCTTGACAAAATAGGAGAATGAAAGCAAACACCTTGTGCAATTGCCCTCAGACGATGGGGGATTAGGAGAGGTGAAACAATCTCTCCCCACCACGCACAAGGAATTTCAAGTTGAAAACCACAGTTTGGAGAAGGCGAGGAAAGAGCAGAAGGTCAGGACCTGCTTGCAATAGAAAATCAGTTTGCAATCTTGATTATGAAGTTGCTGTTAAGATACCATAATGCATTTTTTAAGCAGCTCATTACCAATTTATTAAAACATTAGGGCTTCTTTGAGACTGTTAGAGATTATTGTTTAAACTGCTATTTAAAAGTGTACTGCTTCACAGCATGGATAATTCATTCTTATGCCAATAGAGACACAAATATGGTATGTGTGTGTATAGCGATATTACAGTTCTTTTTTAAAAAGTTATTTTGCATGCAAAGTAAGTGTGTTTTTTCGTATCTGGTTCATGAACTAGATAAATTCATTTCCAAATAACAAACCGTAACTTACTGGAGCAATAAATGGTACTTCTAAATAAACATCAATATTATTTTGACACTTGGATACCCTACACAGCAATAAACAAAGTCATTAATAAAGACAAGGCGGCATGTCTCCATGCTCCAGGAGATGCAAGACCGTCACCTTTTTAAAAGGGTCGGGTGGCTTTAGAGAGAGGTAACAACCTCATTAAAGCCTGTAGTCTGTCTGGAGATTTTCTCATTTGTTCAGGCTGAGAGATGTCTTGCTTTTTTTTCCAAAGGGTTAACAAACAGAAGAGGAGCAGTGCTTCCTTGTCCAAGTTATTATTTTTAATAAGAAAAATACATACTAATTAGAATACAAACCAAGAGCAGTCCTGATGAAGTGGAAATGTTTTTCTCCCCACCAATCAACAACTGGACCAAGAGACTGGATAACCATAGTAGAAGGTCTAATTTAATTAACTGCTATACTAGAAACCTTTGACAGAGAGTGGTCAGTTTGAACTTTGGACTCAGTAATGAGCTCTCAAGTTCCCTCTTTGACAGAATGGACCACAGCGGTGCTGCATGACTTCATTTAGCTCCGTTTTATAATTACAAGCCTTTACTATTTTCCCCAGCTTAAATACCACTTTTTCAAAGCGATGCTAGGGAAAAAAAGAAATGAAACCAATTTTAATGAACTCATGCAAATATAAGGCTGGTGAAACGAAATCACAGATCTAAGCAGAATACTGCATTGAACACATTTGTATGTTTTATGCAAAGCTCATCTAAATTCGAGTAATAGGACCTAATTTGGCAATCTGCACAATCAGTTTGCAAACTTCAACCACTGAATTTTAAGTATGAGCCTGGAAAATCATTAACATTTGTATTTATCATGGTGGCCCCGATCCAGCACAGTACTAAAATCTGTGCTAAAGTGTTTTGAATGAGGTCTTAGTGTACGCACAGCATCCAAGAGAGTATCAGGAGCTCTAATTACAGAGAAAAGTCATTGATATGTTCAGATCGCACAATTTTAATCTCAAATCAATCTCAAATCTCTGAAGCCTAAGGCTGGGAGCTTTCCTCCAAAAAGCCCACTGCCTTTATTCCTCTTCCATGCCACGCTATCTGAAAACCATTCCCCAGATCATAACCATTGCTCTATTGCCTTTCATTTCCACCCTCTCCTCTTCTCCAAGAGTCCCCATTCCCTGCTGTTTCCCTCCTCACGCAGATGTTAACCCAGTCCTTTTCCTTTCTGTATGCACTCGGTCTCCACTGAGCAGTGCAGGAACTGGATGTGCTTTCCGTGCTCTAGGAGCGCGGTGAGAGCACCAAACCGGTTTATTAAAGGGCAGTTCTCCCATGCTCTCCCCAGCATGTGTTTTCTCTGCAGTGAGCGTTATTTTTCATTTGTGTCTCACCTTTCTTCAACAAAAATGCAATGGGGCTTGAACTTATAAAAACATTCTTGCTCCAGATATCTTAAAATACTTTGTAGGAAAGAAAACTGTTTCCCATTCAACTCTACTCATTACTTTTTTTCTTCTGAAGGCATCTTCTTAAAGAGAAGGCAAAGCACATTTTTCAAGGTGAAAACTTCCAGTCTGAATTTGAATCAAAGTCTGAATCCATTTCAATGGGAAGCTTCACAGCATCCCAGCAACTTACTTGAATACAGGAGGGTAAGCAGGCTGCACTGCCGTCATGAACCCTCTCCAGAACAGCACCAGAGTTTAAATATGGTTGTGTGTCAGTAAAACAATTTTAAATCATAGGCATAGCCAAGATGTATTAAGGCAGAACTGTGCTAGATCACATACAAGTTCAGTTTCTCTCCATGTGTCCTCGGGAAATGTGTTAATTGCTCACAGCTCTAACACAGATTTTCAATACATCTGCAAGACACAACAACACACACGCTAGCTGGGGGGAAGGGGAAGATCTGATTCTTTTCATTGTACAATCTAGGGATATTCAGCACATTTCAGCATCATGGCTTTACCCCTTCTCAAGCCTCCTTCTACTACTCTCCATTTTTTTCCCACTGGCTGGTACACCACTGGATCCTGGGTACCCACCCATCACCGATGTTGCTCACACACTCGGCCACAAAGCTCGACTGCCCTCCGGATGCGTCATGGGGATTTCTGCACCAGGACAGGGTGGTGGAGGACAGGCGTAACTTCGCATAGTGATGAGCAAATGCTGCAGCCCAGCACCTTGCCTCCTCTTTCTGGATCTCCAATTGGTTCCTTATACACTGGATCACAAATTGCTGTCACGAATTAGATTTCATATTTTTGTAGGTCATCTTAAGAACCGTGACTTGAAGCAATGTGATTTAGGAAAGAATTCAGAGGAGCATTTCCCCAAATCAGGACCACTTTGTAAGGGATTCCTGTTGCTCCTGGGACTTTCACAGTGTAGCCAGTTACAGATACCTGCTTTCTCTTTCACTATTACCATGATATTGCCGTAGTCAAATTCTCTCCAACTAATCTGAGAGTAGTAAAATCAGACCTTTCCTTTTGCATCAGGAGAAAATTTCAAACTTACTCAAGCTCCAACACATTTTATGAAAATTGCTGCTTGTATGCAGAGAAGTCTCTGGTGGAGAAAAGCTGAGGCCAGCTCCAGCTGTAAGCACACAGGCCATGCACATCAGCAGCATCCCACAGACCTAAGTATCTCTTTATATGGAATAAACTAACCAGCTGAACCACACTGCATGTTCAGGACATGCTGCTCTTTTGACCAGGAACTAGCAGGCCCTCACTAGATGGGCAAGTGAGAAGTTACCAGCT